>NC_056735.1:291631465-291642260 GCF_019279795.1 Protopterus annectens
AACCAACATTAAAACGGCGAAACAACAATACATAATAACTTCCCCTTGCCATTTACATTCCGTAAAGTATAGCATACGTGTAGTTGAAGGACCGACAAGACGTCCGCTTCTAGGCCAAAATGCCACTGCAGTACAAACACCTCCATCAACTCTTTTAAAAGCTGTGCTGAATATGAAATATAATATGACACAAAATATAACACAAAATATAAAAAAATTATTATACTCAGAAGTAATACCAACACTGAACTTAATGAGACACAGTGCAGCAAAATGGAACAGACCAATCAAAACTCAGATGAAACAATCTGTAACCAATAAAAACACCTGGAAATCAAACCAATAAAGTAAAAGAAGCTAAACCGCATACGAGGATAATCCTCCAATAGTAAGTAATTAAGTCCCAGCCACAGTTACCCAATAACGAACCCAATAGAGATGGACCAATACAAGCCTATTATTTGGAAAAACAACCAATTCGATAACCTAGTATAAAAAATACACTCGTAAAAGTTACTCATGAAAATTGAAAAATAATACACACCATATAAAATAAAGGTGATTCGGGTTGAGACACCTCAAACCTACAGTATACACCATCTTATAAACACCTATAAAAATAAAAAACAATTAAACCTGCCATTTTAATACGCATTTAACATTCACACTGTCGTTTAACCCAGGAGCAGTGTCCGCTCCTAAACAAAGTTGCCACTTTAACTCTAACCTCTAGCAGTGTGTCATAATCCCCAGAAAACAATTCTACTTGTTCCAATACTAAGAATAAAAACTTGGTGTATTGAGCATAATTAGAGGAATGTCTTGCCAAAGCATTATGCACATCAGAGGCTCTGATCGCACAGTAATGTTCCTTAACGCGGTCAGAAAGCCATCAACTAGTTTCTCTATGTAAAAACTTGTGCAAGAATCACACAGTGCTGCATACAACACATTTAAGCTATGGCAATCAAAATGCTTAGTAAACAATACTCTGAAATTAATTGTGCTTGAACTGAAATGAAGAGCTCACAGAAATATACTGGCAGCAAATGCAATTGCCACACTGAAACATGCCGTGAGGGTCATTAGTGTTACAAATCCTGTTGAACAGAAAAGCAGAGTCTTTATTTTCAAATGAGCTTCTTAGGGTCTTAGTTTTCTTATAGGAAAAAAGAGAGGCACGTCCTAATAAATGTGTCAAATCAAAAGAGCAGTTAACAATGTTCCAAATAGAAGTGATAATATTCCAAATAGCAGCCATGTCGCTACTAATCGAGATGTGAAAGCTCAAACATCTGTCCTGGGCAAGAGAAGAGTTCTGAAGTTTAGGCGTGAAACGAAAAGTCAAAATAGGCTGGAATTTGGTGTGTCTGTCACGTGAAATCTCAGAAGCGATCCTGCAAATTAAAGGCAAAGGGTAATGCTTTTGTGCAAACAAATCACGTGAAAATTCACATTCAGTTTGAAAAACCAAGTCATCACTAACCAGCCTCGACAACCTAATAAATTGTCCTCTAATAACATTCTGCTTCATGTAAAATGGGTGTTGGCTGGTGAAGTCCAGGTAATTATTTCTGTAAATGTCCTTTCGAAAAATAGTAGAAACCAGACAATTCTTTTGTACATCAATAGCAATAGAAGTGTCCAAAAAAGAGACAGGGGAACCACAACCTAATTTCACAAATGTAAAAAATGCAATACTATTATTAACATCATTTAAAAACTGATCAAGCTGAGAATGTGACCCTGTCCAAGCAAAAAAAAAAAATATCATCAATAAAACGGCAACAGAGTTTGGTGTATTCAAAACCAGGAATATGTGTGAGAGCTTCCAACTCCCAAGTGGCCAACACAAGGTTAGCATAGGCTTCTGCCATTTTAGAACCCATAGCCACCCCTTTTATTTGTTGATAAATATCATTATTGAAGTGGAAAAAATTATTAAGCACCGTGTCAATCAAAACATTCAAAGACATAACAGTGGCAGGTCTAAAATTAGCATATTTGCGCAAATACAATTTTATCATCTCTTTTCCTTCTTTATGAGAAATATTAGTGTAAAGGGAAACTACGTCTAAAGTAGCAAAAAGACAATTGTGTACATTCAGTTGTGCTTTGTGAAGGTTGTTTAAGAAAGCTCAGGAGTCCCAAATATAAAACGGGATGTTTTGTACCATTGGATTCAACACACTGCCAATATATTCAGACAAAAATTCTGTCTTGGTGCGTTTATCCGAAATAATTATCCTAAAAGGTGGGTTGTCTGCATTCTTGTGTATTTTCGGTATTCCGAAACACTTGCCTAAGCTAGGATCATGTACCTAAAGAAAATGTAGCTCTTCGAAAGAAATATAATTATCTTTTTCCATCCGATTCAAGATAGTATCTATTTTATCAAAGGCTGCTTGTACAAAATCCAGATCAACTTTCCTGTAGAATTCCACATTAATTAATTCCCCTTCAATTTTGTTAACATAATCTAACTGTTCCATCAAAACTAAACCTGTCCCTTTATCCGCTTTCATAATCCTGATGGAAGTATCATTAGCAAAATCTATTAAAGCTCTCTTTTCTTTCTGCGTTAAATTAAACCACTTAAACTCCGGGGCCCTATTGAGTTTGTTATTGGGTAACGGTGGCTGGGACTTACTTACTATTGGAGGATTATCCCCATATGCAGCTGTAGCATCTTTTACTTTATTGGCTTGATTTCCAGGTGTTTGTATTGGTTACAGATGGTTTCATCTGAGTTTTGATTGGTCTGTTCCATTCTGCTGCACTTCTTCTTTCGGCAGCTCCTGTTAGGGGTCGCCACAGCAGATCAACTCTTTCTATTTCTTCCTGTCCTCTACATCTTGCTCTGTCACACCAACCACTTGCATGTCCTCTCTCACCACATCCATAAACCTTATCTTAGGCCTTCCTCTTTTCCTGTTACCTGGCAGCTTCATCCTTAGCATCTTTTTCCCAATATACTCTGCATCCCTCCTCAGCACATGTCCAAATCGTGTAATCTTGCCTCTCTGGCTTAGTCTCCAAACCTTCCAACCTGGGCTGACCCTCTAATATACTTATTCCTAATCTTGTCCATCCTCGTCACACCCAGTGCAAATTTTAACATCTTTAACTCTGCCACTTCAAGCTCTGACTCCTGCCTTTTTGTCAATGCCACTGTCTCCAACCCATATAACATAGCTGGTCTCACTACCCTCTTGTAGACCATCCCTTTCACTCTTACTGGTACTCATCTGTCACAAATCACTCCTGACATTCTTCTCCACCCACTCCATCCTGCCTATACTCTCTTCTTCACCTCTCTTCCACACTCACCTTTACTCTGAACTGTTGATCCAAAGTACTTAAACTCATTCACCTTCACCACCTCTACTCCCTGCATCCTCACCATTCCTCTATCCTCCCTCTCATTCACACACATATATTCTGTCTTAGTCCTCCTCACCTTCATTCCTCTTCTCTCTTGAGCATATCTCCACCTCTCCAGGGTCTTCCCCACCTGTTCCCAACTCTCACTACAGATCACAATGTCATCTGCAAAAATCTCATTAAGTTTAGTGTTGGTATTACTTCGGAGTATAATAAGAAGTTATGTACTCACCATAACGTTCCATCTGAGTAGGTGACTTAATTTGGATGCAACCTGTGGGATTTAGATCCGACATCGGATCCGAGCCGGCAATTCATAAGCTTTAGGATCCGAGCTCCTAACTCCTCCCTTTACCCATAATCCCCTGCTAAGCCCTGACTGACCTCAGATTGAGTTTGCCCTGTGAATACCAGTATAACAGAATCCTGGGTAAACCAGGACTAATAGCGCCTTGAAAGGTCAGGGGGATGGAGGGGGGGATGGTTGCATCCAAATGAAGTCACCTACTCAGATGGAACGTTATGGTGAGTACATAACTTCTTAATCTGAAGTAGGAAGACTTCATTTGTCTGCAACCTGTGGGACAGAGTCCCCAGCTACCTGGATCTTGGGCCGTCATGGAAGGATGTTCCGGAGCACCGCAGAGCCAAAGGATGCTCTCCCTCTGGAAACAAAGACCACTTTGTAATGTGAAATGAAAGTATGAGATGAGGTCCAAGTGGCTGCTGCACAAATATCATCTAATGGTACTCTAGATTTAAAGGCAGCAGAAGTAGATACTGCTCTTGTAGAATGTGCTGCAATTCTCTGAGGAGCTGGCCTTCCTGAGGTGTCATAAGCCTGCAAGATACAATTAGAAATCCACTTTGACAAGGTGACCTTAGAGACTGCCTTACCCAGTGCGAATTTTTCAAAGGAGACGAACAGTTGATCGGACTGTCTATGACCAGCTGTTCTGTGAATGCAGAAACGCAGTTGTCTATGAACATCTAAGGAATGCAGTTTATATTCTCCTTTGTTTTTATATTTGGGAAAGAAAACTGGCAAATTAATAGATTGGTTAATATTGGATTCGGAAGCAATCTTTGGAAGAAAGGAAGGATTGGTCCTGAGGGAGACCCTATCAGGAAAAAAGGAGAGATAAGGTGGTTTGACGCACAGAGTTTGGAGTTCTGAAACTCTTCTAGCTGACGTAATGGCCACTAAGAAAGTTTTCCAGGAAAGATACTTCAAGTCCACAGAGGCTGCAGGTTCAAAAGGAGGAGCGGTTGGACTGCAGCACTAAAGATAAGTCCCAAGGTGGTATGGCTTCCTTAACAGGAGGTCTTAAGAGGAAAGCACCCTTAAGAAAGGTTTTACAAATTTTTGCAGCCATGAGAGGTGTCGAGTCATGACCCACATGGTAATGAGAAATGGCTGCCATCTGTACCTTTACCGTCGAAGAGCTTGCTTCTTGTTGGAAAAGGTCTGTCAAGAAGTCTAGTACCACAGAGAGCGGCGCAGAAAAGGGATCAAGATTTTTATGTTCCGCCCAAATAGAGAACCGCTTCCATTTGATTCGATAAACCTTCCTAGTAGAAGGTTTATGGGCAGCCACTATGATGGCTTTCACTGGTGAAGAGATACCGGGAGTCCTGATTAGGGATGGAACTGGAGCAGCCAAGCTGTCAATTTCAGAGTGTGAAGGTTCGGGATTGGAAGCCCCTGAGGATGGGAAATGAGATCCGGAATTGGATCTAGAATCCAAGGCAGATTCACTCTGTGAGACCATACATAAGGGAACCATGGTTGATGAGGCCAGAATGGGACAATGAGAATCATTCTGCTCCCCAAACTGCTGGCTTTCTGTAATAGTTTTTGCATTAGAGGAAGAGGAGGATAAGCATATAGGAGACCGGGAGGCCAAGCATGCACCAGGGCGTCTCTCGGGGATTCCCCAAATGGGTGAAGTAGAGCGAAAAAACTGTCGCATTTGGCGTTTGAGGGAGAAGCAAAAAGATCGCAACAGGGTTGCCCCCAGGTGGCAAAAATCTGCTTCGCTACTAGAGAATTGAGAGACCATTCGTGAGGGGAAAGAATGGTGCGACTGAGCTTGTCCGCTAGAATGCTGGACCTTCCCGGAATGTGCGTTGCCACAAGAAAGCGGTTGGTGGAGATTGCCCATTCCCATACTCTCATGGCCTCTTAACAAAGGGGGTAGGACCTGATTCCCCCCTGTTTGTTGATGTACCAGACTACCGACATGTTGCCTGTCTGGATAGCAATAGTTCCTACAGGAAGAAGGCTGTGTAGTGCTTGCAATGCTAATAGCACTGCCCTCATTTCCAAAGCATTTATATGCAGGGAGGTCTCTGAACTGTTCCACGTGCCTTGGACAATCCTGCCCGCTGAATGCCCCCCCCACCCGAGGCGAGAAGCGTCCGTGGTCACTGTGGCTAGGGGGAATGCAGTACAGAAGGGTCTCCCTGTCAGGAGGTCCGTCGACTGGAGCCACCAGAACAGGGAGCTCTTGCATGCTCTGCTGATGGCTATCGGGCTGTTGAGAGAAAGGTAAAGCAGGGACCATTGGACCTGGAGGGTCCATTGAAGGATCCTCATGTGTAGTCGAGCATGGAGGAGGAGTGGGATGGCTGCCGCCATTGAACCTAGGGCCCTCAGGACCATAGCTGCAGTCGGAGAAGGTTCTAAGATGGCCGTGATATGACACCTCAGGTTGGACAGTCGATCTAGAGTGAGGAATGCCCACAGGTTTCTTGTGTCCAATCTTCCTCCTATAAAATCTATAAGCTGTGTGGGGGCCAGGGAAGATTTTTCTCGGTTTATGGTGATGCCCAGCCGAGGGGCTATATGAGGGAAATAGTCCCTGGCTGAGCACAGTAGATGCCTTGATGACGCTGTAAGGAGCCAGTCGTCCAGGTATGGAAACTCCTGCATTCCCTGGAGTCTCAGGTGGGCCGCTATCACTGCAAGTACCTTGGTAAACACCCTGGGGGCAGAGGTGAGAACAAACGGAAGGACCCTGAACTGGTAGTGACTGGCTCCCAGCCGGAAGCGAAGGAACCTCCTGGACCGTCTGTCCATTAGAATGTGGTAGTACGCGTCCAAGAGGTCTATAGAGCACATCCAATCGTTCTCCCGCAAAAGAGGGAGGATAGATTGTAAGGTGACCATCCGGAATTTTTGTTTGGTTACAGACAGGTTCAGTTGTGACAGGTCTAGGATTGGTCTTAAGTCCCCCGTTTTTTTTGGCACCAAGAAGAACCTGGAGTAAAACCCTGATCCGGTCTGATCTCGGGGGACGTGTTGGATGGCTCTTTTTGTTAGCAGCTGTGCGATTTCCACAGCTGCTACCTCCCGTTGATCGGGTGGTACATCGGGGAGGTTTTTGGATCTGGGAATCCTGTGAAGGGGGAATGAATAGCCTCTGGATATCACCCAAAGCACCCAACGGTCTGACGTGATAGACTCCCATGATTTCAGGTGCCTCAAAAAACGCCCCCCGACTGCCTCCAGAGAGGAACAGCCGGGTAACCCCTCAGGGGTGCTGCGTGGGTCTGTCAGAGAAAGGTTCTCTGGACCCAAAGTTCCTAGGAGCCCCTCTGTCTCTAGGACGGCAACCTCCCTATCCTCCTCTGCCATGGAAGGACTGGTTGTCCGGAGCAGGTTGGGATTGCTGCGATTTCCAGAACCACATCTTCTTATAAGTTCATAGGTTCATACTAGGCTATCTGCCCTAGGGCATTTATAAGCCTAGCCAGAGTGTGTGTGGCTTTCACCACCCCTTAGGATGAGAATACTATACCCATTAGTTTGCTGTGCCTCTGTCCAGCAGTGACACAGAGATGATTCCCGGGGAAAACCTACGATCTCCCATCCACTCGTCAAGATTTCTCTTGAACAGAGTCAGTGAGGGGCTCTGCCTCACATGGACTGGGATTCTGTTCCATAGTGTAGGGAGTCTCTGGGTGATGAATCTGTCCCTCCAGCACGTCCTATTTATATCCGTGTTGAGGTTTAAGTTTCTTGCTATCGTGGCTCTGGTGGATTTGGATTTTTTGAGGTGGAGCATGTCCATTAATTCCGGGTTGGACATGGCCTTGTATGTCAGACACAGATCACCTCTGAGCAGACGGTATGCGACTGAATAGAGCTGGAGTTTCTTCAGTCGGGCAGCGTATGACATATGTTTGAGCCCCTTTATCCTTTTGGTGAGGAACTTTTGGGGTCTTTCCAACTGCTGCAGGTGTCGGGTAAGGTACATTCCGAATGGGGCGTTGTACTTAATCATTGGTCTGATAAGTGAAGAGTACAGGGGTACAATGACCTCTCCTGATCTGGATGTGAATCCCTTCATGATCAGGTGGGCAATGTAGAAGGTCTTCCTAACCACTTTGGCAATGTGAGTGTCAAAGAGGTTACTGTCAACTTGGGTCCCCAGGTCCCTGATAACTTCTTCCGTGTTTAATGGATTACCACCTATGTGGTAATTAGGGGTTACCTTGTTTTTCCCAAAGGGTATGACTATACATTTTTTGGCATTTAGCTTAAGGCCATGGCTCTGGCACCAGCTATCCATTTCATGAGACCTCTCTGGAGGATGTCTGTGTCTGATGGAGTGTCAATTATGGTGCCCAGTTTGCAGTCATCTGCAAATTTTGTCAGCCACAATCCCCTATGTTTGCCTGCACTTCAGAAAAATAAATGCCGAACAAGAGGGGGCTCAGGACTGAGCCCTGTGGGACACCGCTCGTGACCGGCTTAGAGTCTGACATGGCACCAGCAACTCTAACCCTGTGGGTTCTGTCCTTGAGCCAGTTTGCAACCCATCTTGTGACATATGGGTTTACATCTAAGATGGTGAGCTTTTCTATGATGCCCGAGTGGGGTATTGTGTCAACGCTTTGCTAGGTCAAGGTAGGCTGTGTGAACTGCCTTACCCTCATCAATGGCCTTAGTGACTGTTTCGAAAAAGTCGACCAAGTTCAAGACGCAGGATCTGCCCTTGACAAAGCCAAATTGGATAGGATCCAGTGTCTGTAGGTCCCCAATGTCTTTATTTATGAGTTCCATTATGATCCTCTCCACAGCTTTGCAGACAAGGCTCGTCAAGCTTATGGGGCAGTAATTTCCAGGGTCCGTAGAAGCACCACCTTTGTGGAGTGGGACCACAGTTGCCGTATGCCATTCTTTGGGTATGTATCCTGTAGTAAGGCTAAGATTAAACAGCAGCCTTATGTGTGGGTTTAGTTCCTCATTGAGTTCATGTAGCACACAGCCGGGGACACCGTCCGGTCCCATTGATGCTGTGTTTTTTGCTTTAGAGAGAGCAGCTCTCACCTGGGCATCTGAGATGTTTGGGAGGCTAGACTCTGGTGGGATAGATATTTCTCCTTTTGGGGGGGGAGGGAGGGGAGAAATTTGCACTGAACCTGTCTGCCAGTATGTTGGCAATGTCTGTGGGTTCAGTGATTTTTGTATCATTTTGGACTAATTCTGAGCATATCTGGGAGTTTCCACCCAGGTTTCTAACATAGCTAAAGAAGGCCTTATGATTGTCTTCTGTCCCTTTTGGTTCTTCGAGAAGGACCTCTGGAGAGCTGAGAAGCGGACTCCGATGGCAAACAGCATCTTCCCGTCCTTTTCACTCTGGACAAGCGTTTCGCGAACCGTTTTGCCAAAAAGGGCAGAACCATCGAAGGGGGCATTCGCAAAGGTCGCTTTGAAGGGCTCTGCGAAGTCACAGTGCCGGAGCCAGGCCTGGCGTCTCATAACAAGGCCCGATCCGCTAGCTCTAGCGCCTCCCTCTGTTGCATGAGATAAGAGCCACATAGAAGTATTAGACACACTAAACGAACACCCGAGAAGGTTAACTAAGGAAGGGAGGAAAGCCTAAACAAATACACTTTAACTATATAAGAAAAAATATAAGCAAAAAAGATGTCACCAATTTCCTTTCGCTATGGAGCTCGAAATTCCTGTCAGCTATTGAACGCGGCAAACGAAATCTGAGGTCAGTCAGGGCTTAGCAGGGGATTATGGGTAAAGGGAGGAGCTAGGAGCTTATGAATTGCCGGCTCGGATCCGATGTCGGATCCGAATCCCACAGGTTGCAGACAAATGAAGTCTTCCTACTTCAGATTAATTGTTTTATATTTTGTGCTATATTTTGTGTCAATATTATATTTCATATTCAGCACAGCTTTTAAAAGAGTTGATGGAGGTGTTTGTACTGCAGTGGCATTTTGGCCTAGAAGCAGACATCTTGTTGGTCCATTAACTACACGTATGCTACACTTTACAGAATTTAAATGGCAAGGGAAAGTTTAAATGGCAAGGGAAAGTTATTATGTATTGTTATTTTGCCGTTTTAATGTTGGTTATGATACTATTAGTAATTTTACGTTTGTCTTAAAGTGGGGTTACTACTTTACTCACTTTCACAGGCAACTTTTTTTACGTTTTCGTTTTCCCTCTTATTATACTCCTATTGATTGGACTGCCTAAATATTATGTTGTTAGAGGTCTACCCATATCTGGATGGTTAGTGGGCATTTTCTGTGTAGAATAGCTAAACATTTTTTTTTTATTGGGTGATTATCAACATATGCTGTTTTAGCTACTGGTTCTTGACTGGCTGATATTAGCCTGTTTTTATAGGTTTACAGATCTTTAGAGGCGAGTTTCTATTGGCTTACAGACATGTTGGGTATGGCTCTGATGGGTTATTTTGAATTGACTGGTCGTTATTACATTTTTAGAGTGTTTTTCTATTACATTTTGTCTTTACTAACTATTACAAGATAGCGAAAGTTTTAATTTATTTTATTTCTTTAGGATTAGGTATCTCATGTTGAGGGTTTTGATTAGAAGATGGTACTAGGTTTAAGAGTCATTTTCACTAGCTGGGAATATCGGAAGGGATGTCACACTTCTTGGTATTTTACCTACAGTGAACTGTATTGAGAATACTTCGCTGATTTACTTGCTTGCTTTTGATTTGTTTTGATATGGTTCTTTCAGGTTACACATTTGATTACTTAGCTAAAAAAGATAGTTTTATGGTTTGATTGCATTTTTTGAACATTATATTTCCTACCATTTGTGTTCCCCGATTGGTGGATGGCGAAATATTGTCCTTGCATTGGTTTACCTCTCTTTTAATTGTTATTGGGTATCTTGAGTTCATACTTGCTATTTTTGATTGGAGGATTTTCCAAGTAGGCTGCAAGAGCTACCACCATTCTATTGGCCGTACTTTGCAGTCCTTTCATAGGTTTACAGACCTTTTATTTAAAGGTATGATTGGTTATTTCATTTCTGCTTCACCATTTCACATCATCTGAATGTTTTATTACATTTTATTATGCTTTAAGATAGAAATTCATAGATTACCTGTATTTCAATTCTGAC
>NC_056735.1:291642760-291700260 GCF_019279795.1 Protopterus annectens
TAAAAGACAAACCATATTACTCTTTTCCAAGTATAAGCACCACCCCACATACACTGCTATTTAAATATATCAACTCCAAGATCGCACTTAGTGTGGTGAAGTGCATTGTCGGAGTTGATATATTTAATTAGCAGGGGGTGCAGAGGGGCTTGCCCCCCCCCCTGTATAGTTGAAGGGTAATATATTTCTACATGTACTTGTGCTGGAATATAGTAAGTGTTGTTAACCTGTGTATTTTCATTATTTTGTTTTCAGCAATTTTAGTTTTCAGTATTTTGAACTTTCAAGATTTTGGTCTCAGGAGTTTGGGCTTTCAGGATTCTGTAGCGCTCCTGTGTGTACAAGTATACACACACACACACCACACACATTATACACACAAATGTATATATTTTGAAAACTGAAGTTTTAACCATTTTCTTTCAGTTATAAGGGATTTGACAGTTAAGACAAGTTTAGAGACAGATCTGATATGTAGTTGTATTAAGGAAAAAAGGGTCTGTTAGATTTATTTTAATTATTTATTGACATGGGACTGACAGGTAATTTTGAATGTGGAGAAGCCCATTTTCAGTGGCGTCCCAGGGAGAAAAGCCACAAATTATTACTTGTGTTGAACTTAAGACATCAGCAATGAAGCTGAAATATGTATGCTATTTATTCTTCAACCTTCTCGTACTACAGGAAGTGAGATGCAGAGAAAGAGTCTCTGCAATGAGAGTATTCTTATTTCCCCCCAAAAAACAAAGATTATTCCAAATCCATTGGTACAAAGAAATAAAGCAATGACTACTGCCTAGGTGGCTTAAAAATCTGTTGGGAATGATGTGGTCAAAAATGAATGTGCCTGTCCAATGGAGTCTGTGTTGGTGGACGAGGGCTGTCCAACGTTCCAATCCCTTTGAAGATTGGTGGCAATGGAAAGCTAATGCCAAGGTTAGGTATACAGCCATCAAACTACATTGGCAGCAACACTCAGAGGGAGAACAAGAGTATGATACTTGCCTAGGTAAGGCACAATGACTGCTTTTGTGAAGTGGGTGACTGGCCTGCTGCACAGGGGAAAAATTACGGCCTGTAACATATGCCATTACTAAGCACATTCACAGTTGCCTGTATGATGGCTATTCTGGATGTCTCTTGCCCCATACTATAGATACCCAGTATGAGGGAACAGATCGGTACAAGTCCAATTCAGGGAAGCTTGAAGGCTGCACACATAGGAATAAAAACACTCAGAAAAAAAAGGCAAAAAGATAATCCTCATAGCTTTTACTACAGTTTTTGCTCTTGAGATTTTACAGTGCTTGAATAGATTACATCACTGGTCTCTATTCACCACTATCAAAAGGTCTACTTAGTGTCAGAATTCCCATTCATGCAAATATCTTCTAGAGTTTTGACCTTTGCACTCAGGCAACCCTGTTTCAAGAACATAGGCTTAAGTGCACTGATCACACTTGCACGTTGTGAATCTCGACTATGTCATGGAATTGGCAATAATAATACACGTATATGAAATATACGGTTTTGCTGAAATGGAACAATCATTGCTCACTCAACTCAATGGATGAATTGGAGCTACATACATGAACATTTCTTCTTTTTTGTTGTTGTTATGCACTGTAGATGTAAGACACCAATGCAGCCAGTTTTGCTTCAGTCAACATTCCTGGCCAAAACATTACATCATTTGTTCACCTTTTGATTTTTACTATTCCTATAGGTGATCTGTGTATCCCTCAACACTTGTTTCCCATTGGATAGTAAGCTAGTATCCTATCAAGTTTAAACATAAAGTCCCAGATATAACTTAATTCTTCAAAAAAAAAAAAAAAAAAAAAAAAACAGGAACATTTCTTTCCTCAGTGATGACTTTCTCACGTCAGTATTTCAATTTAACCTTTTTTCAGCAACTACATCTCTGAAGTCTATTTTTTCTAGCAATAATTCATGCTTGCCTATTAAACATGATCTATGCCCTAACTTTCATATCATAATTTTGGCAGTTAATGCAAAGCTACAATGAGCTGCTTCCTGTTGTCCCACAGCCTCCCATCTGTGTACTGAGGAGCCCTGAGCAAGTCATTCAGTCACTACTCCCAGGCTGAGACTGAAAAAAGTTCATGTGATCAGTGTTCTACCTCATTTAAATACAAAAAAACACCATCTGCAACACTGGAGGTGATTTCTACAAAAAAAAAAAAAAAAAAAACTTTCTGAATATGCTTTACAAAAATTTGTGAGCACTTCAGTCTGCGCAAATATAACAATGAAATATTCAGGATTCTTCTCATATCCAAACGCAACTAAATTCCTCTTCCATCAGAGTTCATCTCTTCTGTGCATCTGCTCTCTTCTGTGCATCTGCAAATGCTTTTGACCTGTTGTCGATTGACTGTTCTTTTGCAGGATCAAAGATACTCTGCCACTCAAAATGACACACACTTACATAAATGATATATAATATGAAAGTTATGCACTTAATAAAAGGTTGCATCTTTTCACGTCCGTCCAATATGACATGTGGGTCCTACAGCTGCTTGTTAGATCCAATTTAGTTGCATTAGTGCATCAACCTCTAACCACTTTAAGAATTTTTCCTCCAATAATATAATATACACAACACCTTAGTTACCTCAGATCTCATTTGACACCTAAAGATACAGGAATGAAGCACCTTGCTGGAAGACCATCCAAAGCTATCTAAGATCAAACAAACCATTAGGTCTTACAAAAACAAGAAAGGGGAAAGGACGGAGAGGAGTTGTACAGAACTGACACAAATGAAAAGATTTAACGTTATGTTAAGTACATAACATTCATATGCTATTCATTCAGTCCATCCCATCTGACATGTGGATCAAAATCCCAAGCTACTACATACCAATGGTGATATCATGACAAGAGCCTATTCATGATAGAAGCACTGAATGATGCTCTTGCCCAGGAAATGCAGTCCAACTTATAAAGTTTGATGAAAGTAAGCATAGACTATAAAGCAGATTTGCAAATATCCATTAAAGAATTTTTGAGGAAGACAGAAGTCACTACAGCACTCGTGGAATAAGCTCAAGGCTTTCTGTACCATAATCTGCACAACTGTACCCTCTAACTAAATGAAGCACAAACACCACACATGTAAGTCAGTGCTATAGCTAGTGCTGATGCAGCACTAAGTAATATATCTGAGAATTCATCTAACCATTATGATTCTGTTCTAACAAACACAGAGAATGTGAATACAAACAGCCAATTGAGCTTGAATATTGCTCTCCCTTCCACCTCTACAGGAATAGGTACTAAGCCCAAAGATGGAGCTGCACATATTCCGATTTTTCAGAAACTAACTTTTCACATCAGAGCAACTCAGAAGAGAATGAACAGATCACTAAGCAGGGAGAAGAAACTGAAGAAATCCATGACATAGAGACCTCCCCATGCTTGGTACTTAACCTGTCTGACTTCATTCTAAGTAATGTCCATATTAAAGTGTTGAATAAAGGTTTGTCTTTCATTACAGCTTTTCACTCCAGGTGGAGTGTATTTGTGATAGATCTAAAACAATTTGGGAGAAGTCTCACTGAAGAATATTTTTGGCAATGAAAATGTGAAGAATGACAACACTTGCCAGCAGAAACAGTACAAAAACTGAGCACCTTTGTGCCAGTAAATCATCCAGCCATTGATTTGTTTGTTCATCTATGTGAGAATGATGTTGCCAACTTAAGACAGCAGCAAACAGGCCAACAATATCATAATTTAACCACTGGAGAAAGAAAAGCTTTATTGGAATTAATGAGAAATTATGACACTGTAGTCAAATCAGCAGATAAAAAGAGGGGCGCTGGTGGTAATGAACTCGAACGACTACAAGAGAAAGATGGAGGAGATGTTAACAGACAACAGAACTTTTCAAAATATTACTGGAAAAGAGCTTGAAAAAGTAGTTAATGAGGTCAGTAACACCTTGAGTGATATGCTTACCACCAGACTCATCTGTCAAGAGCTATCTGATTTCTTCAGTACAGCACATGCCCAGATACCCACTATTAATGGCTTGCCAAAAATTCACAAATGTTTAAAATGATCACCCTTTACACCCTTTATAGCAGCTGGACGGAATTGGCTCACCAAATCATTTTTGGTGCATGTAGAGGACCAACTAAAAAAACTTCTACCAGAAGTTGATACCATATTTAAAGACGCTAGAGACTTTCTGGAGAAACTGTATGGTAACATGAAATCATATACAGATTTCTCCAATTTTATTTTGGTGACCTACATATACAAAGTTTGTTTACTGTCATTTCCAACATATATGCCTTGCAGATGTTAAACGGTTTGTACAATCTAGATTGACATGTATGGAACAAATCTGTTTAAATTATTAGAAATCATCCTAGAGAATTCTTCTTCTTCTTCTTTCGGCTTTTCCCGGTTAGGGTTCGCCACAGCAGATCACCTGTCCGCTCATGAGTGGCAGTGGAGTTTTACGGTGTCGAGCTGCCAGCCCGGCGCCCAACATTCCACTGAAGGCACACACACACACTCACACCTAGGACCAATTTGGAGTGTCCAATCCACCTATAGCATGTCTGTGGGATGTGGGAGCAAACCGGAGCACCCGGAGGAAACCCACGCGACCACAGAGAGGACATGCAGACTCCACACAGAAGGCACCCCAGCCAAGGATCGAACTGGTGAACCTCTTGCTGTGAGGTGACAGTGCTAACTAACCACTGCACCACCGTGGCCGCCCAGAAATCAACCTAGAGAATAATCTTTTTATTTATGGTGACAAGTACTATTGTCAACATTGGGGTGTTGCTATGGGCACCCCATGTGCCAATAGTTACTCTAACATTGTGATTGCTCAAAGGGAATAAAAAACATGTCTTTAAGAATCCAACCTATAGACTACCAACCTGATTTATGGTTGGACTATCAACCTGATTTATTATGGTCAGTTTGTGGATGATATTCTTTTCATCTGGGAAGGGGATGATATTCAACTGAAATTATTCATAGAATTTCTGAAAAGAGCCACCACCTTCCTGTTCTTTGAAGCACAGTACTCTATGACAGCCATTGAGTTTCTCAATGTAAAGTTATTTTTGCATCCGGATGCAGGACTAGAAACCAGTATTTACAGTAAGAGAACTTGGAGGAATCATTACCTGCACAAAGACAGTATTCATCCTAGGCATGTCTTCCACAATATATTTGAAAATCAAGCCACTAGAATCTTTAGTCTATGCGCAGCTGACGATGAATTTGAAAAAGAGTTTCAGCAACTTAAAAATGCATTTGCAAAGTAGAGGTTATTCCAACAGTGATGTGAATCAGAATTGTGATGTATAGATCAGAAAGAGGAAGGGTCGACCTTATTTTTCCAGTCAATTTGCTCATGATGAGAAAGTTACTAAGCACAATAACCATTTTCCACCATTAACTACAGATGTTCGACAAGTATGTGACATCATTAAGAAATATTGGCCAGTGCTGACGGAAGACCAGAGTCCAAGGAAAATAGTAGGATATGTACCCAGGTTTACCTTCAAAAATAAAAAGAACATCAAGCGACTCTTGTGTCATAAAGATGAAACTACTAGGAGATCGCAACACACTGACGGTAGAAAAGGGATAATTAAATGTGGAAAATGCAAGTCTTGTCATTACATCAATGTTTCCAATTTGTTACACCATCCAGTTTCTGGCCAGACTTTTTCCCTAAAGGTGCGAGCCAACTGCAGGATTGCAATGCCTTCTATATAGGGAAGACAGAGCTCCAATTTAAAGAAAGAATTCTTCGCCATACACGTGACATTGCCCATTCTGACAAGACCAATGCTTATGCACATGTTAAAATGCATCCTGCACACACCTTTAAGTTTATGGTGCTACAGTTGATTCTTGAAAACATAGCGGGAGGCAATGTGCAGAATCGCACTGAAGTTGCTGAAATTGATTGGATCATCAACTTATGAGCTGATTGTGAACCTGGACTTAATGGTGTGGTACCATTAAAACCTACTCTAAAGACCAAACATTTTAAAACCTGTCACTGATTTTCTCAGCTAGCTTTGAGTCAAGGAATAGCTTGCATTGTGATTGTTTTAGACTGTTCCATTATGGTTCATGCACTGTGAATAACAGCCTTTCTTGTGACAACAGTCACCTCACTGAAACAAAGTGACAATTTACTACATCATGTTTTATTTTTAACAAAGGCGTTGCATTATTTTTTGAATCCATATGAAGAAAGAGGACTGGTATCTGCTCTAGCAGAGTACAGTTTATTTCTAAAGCAAATGCACACCTAATTGAGTGATGTTTTAACTTGCACTTGAAGGTCTTTCACTGACTGGAGTCTAGGGAGGGTGTAACTTTACCATCATGTCCAAATAATATGTTTTACCTCTGGCTTACACTGGAGGTGTCAGTTTGTGCGAACCTCTTGACTGGTTAAGCCTTCCTTAAATGGAACATTTTTTTTTCAGTTGCAACAGGATCTGAGGAAGGGAAATCCCGAAAGAAATTATCCATCCTGAATGGAGCATAAAATAATTTTTGAGGAAGGCAGAAGTCACTACAGCACTCGTGGAATGAGCTCAAGGCTTTCTGTACCATAATCTGCACAACTGTACCTTCTAACTAAATGAAGCACAAATACCACACACGGAATTTACATGTTCTGGACGGACCTTAACAGACCACACATAGGCGATACAGGTATGTTGTGCCCAAATATCAACACTTTTTAAAACCTTAAGACTTTTTCCATGTGTAGCAGTAGACTAACATAAAATAAACAAGCAGATAAAGTCAGAGTGACAAACAGTCTTTGGGTAGGCCCCTGAGGAATAGGAAGAGAAAAAAAATGTCCTGTCAGAAACCTCCAATATCTGAGGGGCATTCTTTGCACAACATTAAGTGACAGGAAGGACTCACTATTGAAATGTCATCACTCGAAATGTCAAGTGGTGATGAGCAGAAAAAACATTTACCAAAAACACAGGAGAAAAGCAAATCTCAAAAATCACTCTTCTCCTTAAAACTTCTTTTTTCAGGGGAGGCAAGCCCCCCTACACCACCCCCATCCCCAAACTTGCATATACCAACACTGGGATCTCCATACCTTGGAGAAAAGAGAATATTCCGAGAAATGTCATCTTGGACTTAGTATATGCAAGTCAGTTCTTTCAGCCATTCAGTCTTTGTATTTTAGGATTCGTTCTATTGGCTCCAGACATTTCAAACATGGCTATGACAAAGCAACCTTGACCTTTAATAGTAAAGATGCAATCCTACCAGCAGAAAGAGTTGATTCTGAGGAAACTGTGACAGAAGGACAAAGTAGTAAAAGTTTAAGACAGTAGAGTGTTTGCGGAGAATGATTACTCACTGTACACCAGGCTGTACCGTGCATCTTAGCACAGATAATCTTTCTTTTAGGTTAGCCTAATTCTATGAGTGTGGCCATCAGTTTGGGACGCATGTTCATATTAGGAGGGTAAAAACTTTAATATTTGAAGATGTACACAGCTTTGTGTATTAGTGTTAAGTAAATGGGTTTTAGGGGGTATTGAGGATGCGTTTTTTTGAGAGTTTTCAATAAAATAAAAAAGTTTTGTAAGATGTGACATAGGCTCAAATGGATATAAGAAACAACTGTACAAAAGATCAACCTGCCAACCAGTGTATGCATGTAACAAAAGCTGGAACTAGGCATTTAACAAAAAAGCTGTTACACATAAAAAGGGAATAACTTTTTAACACAGTGATGCTTTCTGTCTTTAAATGTCAATGGTCTCACAGATATAAAATGAAAGCGTACTGAACAATATTCAAAAATGTAGAGTGCAAACAGCTATGCTACAGGAGAGACACATGGAAAGAAGTGAACACATGAATTTGATTAAGAAATGTTTCCAGGACGGTTATTCAGTGCAATACCTGGGACAAAGGAAAACAAGATTACTTATATTAATTGCAAGAAGAGCTCCGATAATGATAGTAGAGGATAAAAAACATAAGAATGGTAGATTTGTAGTACTAAGTGGGTTACTAGCAAGGGGGGAGGAGGAGGAGTCACTGGCATGTATTTATATTCCACCTAAAACTGCTTTTACGGAGCCTAAAAAAATCCTGGGAGAAATAATCAGTTTTCGGTAAAGAATATTACTAACAGGTCGGGACAGGAAATTGATTTGCAGCAGTGAAAACTGCCTTTGTGGGGCACAGAAGGGTAAGTATAGCAAAGGAGCGAAAATTTTTTGAAAAAAAAAGTGTGAAAGTATTTGACATGGAAGATATGAATTCAGTACTAGGATTTCAGAGTAAATTTACATATTTTACCCCAAGATACAAACACTGAGTTAGACTAACAGAATATACATGTGACATCCCCATCCTGGGCCAGTAATCAAGGAGCCTGAATCCTCACCATTGACAATGGACAGGGCATTCACTTAGAATACAAATGGCTACACTCAGTGATTCTAGATTAAGACCTCTCTGCATCAAGCAGAATGTCCCTTAAGAGCACCCAGGAACACTCTCGGTCCAGGGGCTGGTTCCTCTCTTTCTGTCCAGACCCCTAGTAAGCCTCCCCACTGGCACAGTTTAGAGTTGAGTCCTTAGCTAGGGTTCCAAGCTAAGTAGTCCCACGCCCTCTCTGTGAAACCAGTGCTTTGTGTCCCTGCTCCAAGCAGCTGACAAACACACACTGGGATTTGATTTGCACACACACACACACACACACACACACACACACACACACACACACACACAGAGGAAAGGCTGGCACAGATTCACCTGCTGTGCCCCCTTCTGCTCTGACTATAAGGCAGTTATCATTGCCACCAAAATCCCTGCCAGCTACTTCAAGGCTCTTACAAAGGTACCCAATTATACTGAGTGAAATTAATATTAATACAAATAGTAATGCTGACCAAACAGCAAGGTTTTCAGGAGTGGCCAGAGTTATCACCAAATAAATATATGCAAATACTCTCAAAGCTTAAATATTTTCTAGAAAGGAACAGCCACAATGAAAAGTTGAAATATATTTAATAATAAAATAACAAGAAACTACTAAATGTCTGTTTAAAGTAAACACCAGAGTTTCAGCCACAGAGAATATTGAAAATAACAAAAAAGGAAAGTTTCACACAGTTACAGGAAAAAAAAGAAGTTATGTACTCACCATAACTTTCCATCTGAGTGGGTAACTTCATTTGTCTGCAACCTGTGGGTATCGGATCCGACCTCGGATACGAGCCGTCAGCTTTACCTAGCTAAAGATCCGAGCTCCTAGCTCCTCCCCTACCCATAATCCCCTGCAACACATTCCCTATCCTCAGATCGAGTTTGCCCATAGGGACTCCACAAGACCCTCGAAAGAGGCCAGTAACCTGCTCCATAACAGAATGGACAATCCTCTGGTTAAGAAGCACGAAACTGTTTAGGGGGAATGGAGGGGGGGGTCGGTTGCAGACAAATGAAGTTACCCACTCAGATGGAAAGTTATGGGGAGTACATAACTTCTTTATCTGAAGTGGTTAACTTCATTTGGTCTGCAACCTGTGGGACAGAGTCCCCAGCTACCTAGAAACCCTTGGGCAGCCCTTAAGGAAGAATATTCCGGAGCACCGCGGAGCCAAAGGAAGCCCTACTCCTGGAAAACTAATCCAATTTATAATGGGAAATTAATGTATGAGAGGACGACCAAGTAGCTGCTGAACATACGTCGTCTATAGGGACTCTAGACCAGAACGCAGCAGAGGTAGCTATGGATCGGGTTGAATGCGCATGGATTCCCAAAGGAACCAGTTTGTTTGAAGCTAAATAGGCTTGAATGATGCATTGCGAAATCCAGTTAGCTAATGTCACTTTGGTAATATGTTTGCCTAAGACTTGGCAAAGGACACAAACAATTGATCAGACTTTCGGTTAGTTGCTGTCCTGGGCAGATAAAAATGCAGTTGTCTATGCACATCCAATTTGTGCAGTGTGTATTCCCCTTTGTTCTGGAAATTGGGAAAGAATACTGGCAGATTAATAGACTGATTAATATTCGACTCAGAGGCTACTTTAAGGAGGAAAGAAGGATTAGTCCTGAGAGAAACTCTGCCCTTATGAAAAATTAGATAAGGGGGTTTAATACAGAGGGCTTGAAGCTCAGACACTCTCCTGGCCGAAGTTATTGCAACCAGGAAGGCTGTTTTCCAAGATAAAAATTTCAACTGAGCTGATACGGCCGGTTCGAAAGGCGGACCCGTCAAAGCCTACAGGACCAGTGTTAAGTCTCATGGTGGAACCGCAGACTTAACTGGCGGTTTTAAAAGAAAAGCACCTTTTAGAAAGGTTTTGCAAATTCTGGTGGAAGCCAGTGATCCTACCTCATCTCCCACATGAAAGTGAGAGATGGCTGCCAACTGTACTTTAACCGTAGATGCACTGGCTCCCTGATGAAAGATATGGGACAGAAATTCAAGAATCGTCAGAATAGGGACAGTAAAGGGATCCAAGCCCCTGTCTTTGGCCCAAATGGAAAAGCGTTTCCACTTGCTACCATAGATCCTTCTGGTAGGAGGTTTGTGTGCTGCTACCAGAATGGCTTTCACTGGTGACGAGATACCAGGAGTCCTTGCTATCAGCGGAACTGGATCAACCAAGCTGTGAGCTTGAGGTCGCCCAGATTTGGGGTTATAGTCCCGCAGGGTGAGAAATTAGATCCAGGATGGGATCTAAGATCCAAGGAGGAACTACACTGTGAGACCGCAGGTAAGGGAACCAGATCTGGCGAGGCCAGAATGGGGCTATGAGGATTATCTTGCTCCCCAACCGATGGGCTTTCTGCAGGAACTTCGTCATGAGCGGAAGCGGGGGATAAGCATAAAGGAGACCGGGGGGGCCAAGCATGAACCAGAGTCTCTTCGGGGCTCTCCCCTATTGGGGGAATTAGAGCGAAATATTCACTGCCGGGGAAGCAAAAAGATCGCAGCAAGGTAGACCCCATTTGAGGAAGATCTGTTTCGCTACTAACGGGTTTAGAGACCACTCATATGGTGTGAGGATCAGGTGACTTAGCCTGTCTGCTAGGATGTTGGTCCGGCCCGGAATGTGCATTGCTAACAGAAAGCGGTTGGTGGAGATCGCCCATTCCCAAACTCTCATGGCCTCTCGGCAAAGGGGATAAAATCTGGTTCCCCCCTGTTTGTTGATGTACCAGACTACAGCCATGTTATGTTGTCTGACTGAAGTGCAACAGTTCCTGGAGGAAGAAGGTCTTGTAGGGCTTGCAACGCCAAAATCAACGCCCTCACCTCCAGGACATTGATATGCAGAATGGTTCTGAGGGAGCCCATGTGCCTTGGACAGTTCTGCCCATAGCATGCCCCCCCCCCCCACCCAAGGCGGGAAGTGTCCGTGGTCAACGTGGCTTGGGGCTGAGGCATGACGAACGGTCTCCCCTCTCGTAGCTCCTGAGAGTGCAGCCACCAGAGAAGGGAGTCCTTGCAAACCCTGCTCCGGGGAATCGGGGTGCTCAAGGGGTGCAGCAAGAGTGGACACTGGACCTGAAGAGTCCATTGTAGGATTCTAATACGCAGGCGCGCAAAGGGTGACAGACCGATGGCTGCCGCCATGGAGCCCAGAGCTCTCAGGACTAATTCCGCAGGTGGAGCGGAGGGCTGGAGAATTGCCAAAACATGAAGAGCCAAATTTCGCAACCTGTCAGTTATTAGAAAGGCCTTGGAGTGACGTGCATCTATTTTGGCCCCTATAAATTCCAGAACCTGCACAGGATGAAGGAATGATTTTTGAAGGTTCACAGTAATACCTAGATGCTAAGTAAGAGCCAGGGTATAATCCCTGGCCCAGCAGAGCTGATGCCTGGTGGAGGCGGTGAGAAGCCAGTCGTCCAGATACGGAAAGACCCGAATGCCCTGAAGTCTCAGGTGGGCTGCGACCACTGCCATGACTTTGGTGAACACCCTGGGGGCTGAGGTGAGGCCGAACAGAAGTGCTCTGAACTGAAAATGACTGGCTCCCAGCCGAAAGCGGAGGAACCTCCTGGATCGTCTGTCCATTAGAATGTGGTAGTATGCATCCTTGAGGTCTATGGAGCACATCCAGTCGTTCTCCCGGAGGAAGGGGAGAATAGATTGCAGGGTGACCATCCGGAATTTTTCCTTGGGAATGAACAGGTTTAGAGATGAGAAGTCTAGTATAGGCCTCAATTCCCCCATCTTTTTTGGCACTAAAAAGAACCTGGAGTAATTTCCCAATCCGGACTGGCCTGGGGGAACGGGCTGGATGGCCCTTTTTTCTAACAGCTTAGAAATTTCCGAAGCTGCCGCCTCCCTTTGATCGGGTGGGACATTGGGGTGGTGTTTCATAGGAGGGGGTAGACTCAGGAAGGGAATGGAATAACCTCTGGATATAACTCGGAGCACCCACCAGTCTGTAGTAATGGACTCCCAATTTTGGAGGTGCTCTGACAGACGCCCCCCGACTGCCTCCAGAGAGGGACAGCCGGGTAAGCCCTCAGGGTTGTTGCACAGGCCTCTCCTAGAAAGGTTCTCGGGACCAGAGATTCCTCGGCCCCCCTCTGCCTCTGGGCCGGCGTCCACCTTGTCCTCCTCTGCCTCTGAAGGATGAGGGGTCCGAAGTGGGATGGGACTGCTGTGATTTCTTTTGTCCCCTCTGGTTCCTGGAGAAGGACCGTTGGGGATTAGAGAAGCGGATCCTGATGGCAGACAGCGTCTTCCTGTCCTTTACGCTTTGGACCAGCGTGTCACGGGCAGCCTTGCCAAAGAGCGTAGAACCATCAAAGGGCGCGTTAGCGAAGGACGCCTTGAAGGGTTCCGCAAAATCGCAAAGGCGGAGCCAGGCATGGTGCCGCACAGCGATGCCTGCTCCGCTGGCTCTAGCCGCTCCCTCTGTGGCATGGGAGAGTAGCCACATAGATGTATTAGTAATCGATTTCAGAGTGGCCATGCGTGTAGAGAAGATGCGTTTGTCCTCGGCCGCCATGGACTCCGGGGGGGCTCCAGCGTATTCCTTAATCAAGTCTCGCTGGAGTCTGATAACATGCGCCATATAGTTCAGCGCCCTCACAGAGAAGGTAGCTGAAGCAAACATTTGCTTTCCAATGCGGTCCAACATCCGAGATTCCTTATCTGGAGGGTGGACCAAGGAACTCTCCTGCACTATTTCTTTCTTGGTGGCAGCCGCCACCACCATGGCATCCACTGGAGAACCTTTAGACCAAGCCATCCCATCAGAAGGGGGACTAAGTACCTTGTCTGACCTTCTGGGAATCGCTCCATGGTGTCCGGCTCCTTCCAAGCCCTGGTGGTAATTAAGTCCACCAGGGGGTCAGCCGGGGGGGGGACACTCAAGAAGTAGATGGGCCTGCATCGAACGCATCCAGAAACACAGACTCATCCGAGGAAAGTTTTTGGGCAGACCACCCTCCTCTGATTCGCAACATTTCCATGATGTCTCCAAAGGAGACATCCTCAGGGGGTGACCTCGGGGAACCTTCCCCTTCCTCCAAATCTGTGTCCTCTGTCAGGGACTCAGGGGAGTCCAGGTGCCTCCTTTTGCACTTCCGTTTGTGAGGAACCTCCTCAGTGGGGCTATCCGAGGAGGGCTCACCCACGGGGTCCTGTTCCTCTAAGGAAACCAACTGGAGCTCAGATGCAGGCTTTCCCTGCGGCCGGATGACGGAGGACAGGCCCAAATGTGCAGGGGTGACGGATGGATCCGTAGCCCGGACCGGGGATCTGGAAGTCCTCGACAGCACCCTCTCCACTACATCAAACGCCGAGGGTGAACCGCTCTCCCCTGGCTCCGAGAGCAGCCCCCTCGGCGCAGATGCAGGGATCGGCGTCTGAGCCGAAGCAGTCAGACCAGAGAGGGAAGTGTGCTCCGACCTAAACAGTGCCAAAGACACCGTTCCCCCCACGGATCCGACGCTCGGCTCTTGGCCCAGAGAGCTAGGATCTGACACACTCTAGAGCATAGTCGGTGTCAAAGTAACCAAGACTGTCGGCGCCGACGGATCCCCGGGTCCGAAACGGCATGGATCCGAAGACTCTGAGACCGGGTCGGAGAAGGAGTGATCGGGGTAAAGAAAGGGGCTGAGCTCCCCCGGCTTGAAGCACCCCATCTGCATTTGAGTCTGCAAGAAACAACGCATCATCCGGTCCAAATCAGCGTCGGTCAAGCTTCTGGTGGATCTGGAGGAGGTTGCCGAGGTGGGCCTGGAGGGCCGCCTCGAAGACCTCAAGGGAGACCGGTACTCCTCTTCCGGCTCCGGGGAAAAGCAAGTAGAGCAGAGCCGAGAATGAGGAGAACCAGAGACCCTCTTAGTGGGACTAGCTACCTTAGCTGGCGGGGCCGAGGGATGAGACTCAGCCCACCTTTTGTGCCTATGCCGGTCCTTGTCTTTCCTCTTCTCCTTAGAAGAGGAAGAAGAGTCCTCCTCACCTTGAGAAACAGAGGGAGTTTGAGTCCCCAACAAGGGAGGGTGATCGGAAGGCACGGAAGCCACAGCAGCGACTGGTGCCTTAGAGGGAGAGGAGGAAGAAGAATCCGGGGGTAATAATCCCGCCAGGATTAGCTTGTTCCTCCTATCCCTGATGGCCCGGGGGTTGAAAGCTGCACAGACCTGGCAGCTGGTGGATAAATGGGCCACCCCCAGACAAATAACGCACTGAGTGTGGCCATCGGCTGGGGACAGCTTATGACCACACTCAGTGCATTTAGAAAAAATGGCTTTAGCCCCTTCAGCCATCACACTACACACTCACACACTAGGGGGAGGGGGAAAAATAAATTTGAAGAGAGTTTACCACAAAAAAGTTAAAATAAGTGTACTAGACAGTAAAGGGGGCTAAACCAAGCACACACACACAGAAAAACCTAAGAGAAGAGCGATTTTAACGTTTTTTATAAACTTGAAATCTCTCACCCACGCCAAGAGCTCATCTCTAGAAGCTGCTGTAAGCCGCGGCAAACTAGATCTGAGGATGGGGAATGTGTTGCAGGGGATTATGGGTAGGGGAGGAGCTAGGAGCTCAGATCTTTAGCTAGGTAAAGCTGCCGGCTCGGATCCGAGGTCGGATCCGATACCCACAGGTTGCAGACCAAATTAAGTTAACCACTTCAGATCAGTATTTAGCTAGTCTCACTATCTATTTCTGATTGACTAAAATAATTATTATTCATACATACTGAATAGAGGAAGGCAAAATGGTTGAGTGATCCTTGTCAGATCAAAGACAGAATATAAAATGCTGCTCAGACTTCAGTCTCCTCTAACATTAAAACATTATTTCTGTACAGAATGGCATCACATACATCTGGTAATCTGACTCCGTTTCCCACACTAACCCCTATCATTAGATGCTACCAGGGTTTAGCACCCTGGCAGCTGCATTTCTAGCTGCATTCAAACCTATGATAGAATCTTTATAGCCTAAACTAAGTCATTTAATTTCAGGCTATTTTTCTTAAGATTAGCTGGGTTGAACTTAACCCTTTCCCTTTCCAGTATCCTCTGTTAAAACATATACATTTCATCAGTTACAATACAGTCTTACATACATTTACATTTCTGTTCTGTCCAGCAGGACCCACTGTTGATACATTTCTAACACATGCAACTTTACAAATACATTTTATCACAAGCATCTGTAGAAATCAGTTTGATATTCAAATGACATAATTCTTTACAAACTGCAGCTAGCTATGCTGGCATATGTTACACATGCACTACCCTACCCCCCTGGCACAACTGGCACTACCTCACATTATCACACAGGAAGCTATCAGGTAATCATCTATATATACCTTCAAGCCTGCAATAGGTTATCACTGAACAAAGCATTTGGTGCAGACTCTTCAGGTGGTAGAAAGTTAAAAAAGGACAAAGTAGTAAATTCATAATGCAATTCCCAAGGCAAAGAATTGCAAAAATGATCTGTGCTTATTATGAATGGGAATTGGTCTAAAGTGACAGGAAAGGCTTAAGGAGAAAAAAGAGGGAATACAGTCAAGTGTCAACATTATGAATTTTAGAATAAGCAGAAGTATTTAGTTTGGAAATATTTAAATGGGGATCCGGGTTCCCTTTTTCCTGGAGACTACAAAAAAAATGTTTCTTCTTTGCCCTGATTGGACTAGCCCCTTTGTCTTCCCATACAGCAAGTCTGCCAAAATCGAAAGCATAAGATGAAGCAGGTCTTTCACGCATTGAGGAACACCTGCTGTATCAGTACAGGTTACCCACTGGAGTTTGTAAACCTGTTCTTTTTTTTTTTAGCACCAAGAGTCAATTATTATTAATTGCCATGCAAGAAGGCAGAAAGATTCACTGCAATTTCCACAGGAAAGATGGACAGGGAGGGAAAAGAAAGAGTAGGTGACACAGATAGGTCAGATAAGTTTTTTTCCTTTTAACAATAGATTATTGGGATCCATTTTGTTTCTTTTTGGAGTCACCCTGCATCCTTTTGAACTGCACATTCACAGATTTCTGCTGGCCTGATGTAGACAGCCTATGAAAACATTTGACTGGATTGAAAGATGGTCCCTTTATAATTTAGGAACTGGGGATAAAAATTATCTATTTAACTCTCTGCATAAGTTTAACTACGTTTTTGAGAACTTCAGCAGAAGTGTTACCAAACAGGAAGCCCTTTTTCAGAGGGGCATTTAACAACCGAGCCTTCACATTCTCACAAGTCTTCCAGTTAACAGCTTTCTGGAGACAGCATTCACAACATCATACTACATGTGTTTAGCTACTTGACAGGCAGAGTTAAGCATGTCCATAACATTAGATTTCACATCAGACTTGGGAAACTTTTACCTACTGTAGATCAATGTGTGTGTATGTACCTTTAAGAAGCTATCCAAGGGCTTGCACAAGTGTGCAGTAATTGAGCACGTGCAAGCTAGACTGCCATTTTGTAGTAAGCCATTGAGATATAAGCATGTATGTACGTAAGGTCTGTCTATTAACTAGTCTGTTCGTATTTTATGATGCTGCTATCCATCCTGATGTGTTTCTATGTATTAAAGCATCTAAATGAAATACCCCACATGCTTGTCATCTATGTGTGTGAGAGAGAGAGATGAGCAACATGGTGTCAGAAGTGGCATGTCTAAGGGCATGATGTTAGAGCCAGCATGGCTAAAATGACTTAAGACACTTGCTTGTAACTGGAGGAATATAAAGCAGTGAAACATCCCTAAAATGCGCATACTTCGCAAAACAGGTCAGAAACGAATTTCAGGTATTAAAACTTGCTCAGCACTATTTCTTTTCATATAATATGAAACAAGGCATACAGAACATTGTAAATGATATTCACATAAACCGATATGTATGATATTGATAAAAATATTCACATTACTACAGAAAATGTTTGAAATAAAGTCTAAATAGCATAAAAACTAATAAAATAAAAGGGAACAACTTCATTTTTGCAGGACATGTATTTTTCATATTAAGTAGAGATATCCAAGTTATCAGAAGTGTATAAAAGTGCTTGCATGTTTGTGCAGTGTTACAGTAAAGTTGTTTTGCAAAGTACAGCCATTACAGAGCATATTTCAGAAAGTACAGTATTTCAGAGATTATTTTGCATTTGAATGTTGTTTCAAGCTCACAGAACTAATTGTTCGTACATAATTACAACGGACATATTTTCAGTGTGTTTGTGTATACATTGTGAGCATGGCAGATGGATTTTGACAGTAATATTGATGAAAACTACAGTTTGTTTGAGCAAGAGTAGGACATTCACACAGGCTGCATCTTCTGATAAAGATGACAGTACAAAGGCATTCATTCTACTTAATTTATCTGGGTCAGAAGCCATAGAAAGAGAACATTCATTTGTGTATGCACCTACTATCTATACCGGAGAGGGGGAAAACAGTCATATTGTTGCACAGGCTGAATCAAGGGAGGACCCTGATTGCTTAAAATGTAAATTCAGTGAAATGTGTAACGGCCAGACAAATGTTACAATGGAAAGGCACTTATTTTACACAACAAATCAAAAGCCTGGTGAAACTTTTGCAGCATATACAACTGACCTGAGAAACAAAGCTAAAACATAAAGATTTGGTGATTTAAGGGATGAGTTGATAAAGAACAGACTTGTGGGTGGTATAAAAGATGATGCTGTGAGAAAGATTTTGCTTCATGACAGTGATTTAACTTTGAATAAGGCCACTGAGATTTGACAAATATACGAGCTCACAGAAAAGCACACAAATATGCTTACAACAGCTCTAGAAGGCACAGTGATAAACCTCATGTTGATTGTATGCAGCACATAGTTAAAAGAAACAGGCCCAAACATAGCAGCAACTGTAGCCCCTCCAGTACTCACTGGTAAACCCCAGAGCTTTCCAGCAAATTCCAGAGTTCATACAGTCTTAGTGAAGCATAAGAGTGAGTCAGCAAACTTGAAGCATGGGCAACAACCTAGTTTCATTGCCAACTATCGTAACTGTGGTGGAAGTCATGAATCTAAGAGAGAAATGTTTAGCTTTTGGTCAACAATGCCACACATGCAATAAAAGGAATAGTTTCAAAAGGTTTTGTAAATCAAAAGGCCTACATTCTTTTATTAAAATGGAACTTTTTAAAAAAACAAGTTTATCAATTAGAGAGCTGCAACCCTATTCTTTATGTTAATGTGTCAGTGCTTCATGAAACTGTCAATGCAGTAGATTTAAGGTCAAAGAATGAAGTATTTTGCACTGTTCAGATAAATGACAAACCCATAGAGCTCAAAGTTGATACAGGTTCCAAATGAAATGTTATGTCAGCAGAAACATTTGCTAGTGCGTGATATTGTGAAAGACTTGATTTGGCAAGGTGTGCAAAGCTTGTTGCTTATGGAGGTGAAGAAATTCAAACCAAAGCTCAGTAGTGCTTTCACGTTACTCTGCTGGAAGAAGCTTCAACGTTATTTTATGTGGTCAGGAAGCACGCCCAGTTATTATTAGGGCTCAGAAACCATTTGAAAATGGGACTGCTTTCATTTAATAAGTCCATCAAGTTAGCTTAAAAGACCACTACTTTAATTTCACTCAATACATTTTTTCTACCTATGCTGATCTTTTCAAATACAAACTAGGTAAACTTCCAGTTGTGTATTCCATGAAGTTAGACCCAGAGGTCAATCTAGTTATGCCAGCATGTAAAGTTCCAATAGACATGCAGAACAGGGTCAAAGCTGAGCTAGATAAAATGGTGTGATTTGTCCAGTTGAAACTCCAACTGAATGGGTATCTCCATAGTGGCAGCTCATAAGAAAAGTTCAGATGACAACAGAATATGTATTAATCCTAGAGATTTGAACAAAGAGCTAAAAAGACCCTCATCATCCAATGTGCACAGTCAAAGAAGTCACAGCCTTGATGGCAAATGCCACTGTTTAGATGCACAGAGTTCATTTTGACAAATTCAGCTTGACAAAAAGTCTTCATTGCTCACTACTGTCAGTACTCCATTTGGCAGGTACAGATTTTGGAGAATGTCATTTGGGATAAATTCTGCAAGTGAAGTCTTTCAGCGTGCAATGGAGCAAATTTTTTTCTGGGTATCCTTGTGCTATTATAATTGATGACAAGACTAGTAGGAGGTCATGATGAAGCTAAGCATGACAGAAACCTCAAAAAAGCTCTGGATAGGGCACGTCAAGTGAACCTTAAGCTCAGTCCATAGAAATGCAAGTTCAGGTACAAGAAGTTACTTATGTTGGTCATTTATTTACCAGTACAGGCCTATGATCAGACCCTTCAAAGCAAACAGCCATTATTGAGATTCCAGATGATGTTCAAGCCCTGCAACTTTTCCTTGGCATGGTAAACTACCTAGGCAAATTCATTCTAGACTTGAGCCAACTATCAGCACCACTCAGAGACTTGATACCTAAAGATTTATCCAGGTCTTGGTTAGAGCAACACCAAATACCATTTGAAGTCCTGAAACAGAGAACTGCTAGTCCACCAACTCTCAGATACTATGATGTTAACAAACCAGTTACACTTTCCTGTGTTGCTTCAAAATTTGGTCTTGCTGCAGTCATTCTACAAGAGGATCAACCTGTTGCTTATGCATCGAGAACTCTTAACCAAACTGAGATGCAATATGCCCAGATAGAGAACAAGTTTTTGGCAATTGTGTTTGCATGTTTGAAGTTCCATTATTATGTTTATGGTAGACCTATCCAGATTGAAATAGACCACCAACCTTTAGTCACTATCTTGAGATTCTAACATATGATGCTGAGAATGCAAGAGTATAATTTCAATCTTGTCTACAAGAAAGGCAAACTTTCTTTACCTTGCCAATACATTATCCAAATCGCCAGAAACACCACAGAACAGCATGAGAATGAGAACCTTGACTTTGAAGTCATGGAAGTGAGAAATTTTTCTTCCACACGTCTTGATAAGTTGAGAGATCACACAGCCACAGATCTAGTTTTACAAAGGCTCAACCACTTTATCAATCAAGGATGGCAGTCAATGCAATCTAGTTTACCTCATGTGCAACCTTATTTTCCATACAGAGATGAGATTTCTGTCTGACAAAGGTATCATTATGAAAGGTCTGAAAGTAATTGTTCCAAAGTCCTTGCAACAAGGGTACATTAGTATCTTGCTTCATGGTCACCCTAGGTACCAACTCTACCAAAAGAAGGGCGAGAGGACTAGTATTTTGGCCTTCTATGTCACAAGACATCGAGAGAGCACTTTTATCTTGTTCCATGTATAATAGTACTAAACCACATCAACAGAAGGAACCACTGCAGCTAAACCAGATTCCTGAAATAGCTTGGTCGACAGTAGCCACCTGTCTGAGTGGAATGGTTAACATTATTTGGTGTTAGTAAACTCTTACTCCAATTGGTTTGAGATTGACGTACTTCCCAACCTAGCAGACAGTGTTGTCATTACCAACATGAAACATTATTTTGCTGTTCATGGTTGCCTGTATAAAGTTATTTCTGACAATGGTACACAGTTTACAAGCCAATAGTTCAAAAGATTTGCTGAAGAATGGGACTTTACTCAGGTCTATATTAGAACATCAAAGTTTCAAAACTTTGAATGTTCTAATATCGACCCCTATACAACAAAAGCTGAAAATATCGAAGCAACAGAAAACCAAATTTTTTCCTAGGGAAAGAATTTGGCTGTCCGTTTCTGTTGCTTCGGTATTTTCAGCGCTGTGGTGGAAAATTACAGGTTGGGTTCAGGTAAGTGTGCAACTGAGTGCGGGTTAGGTTAGTTAGGGTTAGGGTGCAGGTTAAGTATGTGTGCGATTGTGTGGACGTGAGGGTTAGGGTGGGATAGGTGAGTTATGGTTAGAGCGCTGGTGAGGTGAGTGTGCGATAGTGACGGACCTTAGGGTTAGGGTTTGGGTTAAGGTAAGTGGACAGTTAGTGGTGTGTGTATAGTTTAGTGTAGGGTTAGGTGTAAGATTTTAGGTGTGTGTGTGTGTGTGTGGACTGCTGTTTGTTTGGTGTGCTTGTGTTGTGTGCATGTGTTTTGGAACAGCAAATGTTTTCCCTAGGAAAAAAAATCACTGTTCTGTATGTTCGATGTTTTCAGCTTTCGCTGAACAGGGGTCGATATTAGAACATTCGAAGCTTTGAAACTTCGATGTTCTAATGTAGACCCACTTTACTCATGTTACAAATAGCCCTGATACCCGCAGTCAAATGGTTTGGCAGAATGTGCAGTTCAAAATGCAAAACGGTTACTTGAAAAGTCAAAACGAGATAATAGTGATGTTTTCCTGAATCTCTTGAATCTCTAGAAATGTTTCGCATGATAAACATCTTGGTTCACCTGCTCAAAGACGTCTGTCGAGATGAACCAAATCCACATTACCAATCAGTAGTCAATTGTTGGTTCCATGTATCAAGAACAACAAGTCTGTGAAAGCCAATCTGTTGAAGAAATGCTCAACCCAGAAGTCCTACTATGATAAAACCAGCAAACTGCTCAATGCATTATGAGAAGGAGAAGTGGTAAGGATGCAAACATCGAAAGGTTATGATCAGATTGGTGTCGTGAAGAATATTTGTCCAGAGCTGAGATTATACATTGTGGAATCACAAGGAGCAATCTTTAGGTGGAATTTGAAACATGCGAAACCAGTGCCCGAGACTATACCACAGCACATAGCCTGTGAGAAAAACTACCTCAGAGTGAGTTGTCCAGTGTTTCAATTCCAGAGGACATTCCCGTTCCTGTGACGAATCCAGAAGTTCCTGATATGAGCTGTGTACTGCAGACTGTCCCTGTTGCCAAGTTTAGTCCAAACTGTTATGTTACAAGATATGCAGTCTCTTGCTATGTGTACAGTACAAGTGAAACTGGACCCGGGCAAGAAAAAGGAAATTTTATTACTAATACATACGAATCTTATCATGGATGATGAATTTATGGAAATATTAGGAAAAAAAACGAGGTTTGTGTTTAAAATGGGCTTGAATATCAAGAAATTATTAAATACTCAAGTTCGTCATATTGTGGAAGGTGATTTTTATACTAAAAATGTGGGGCTTGTAAGCAGTGTTCCACCATTAATGAAGTGGCTGGAATAAGGTTGGATGATATCAATAAGACCTATGTGGCTTTTAAAAAGGGAAATTGTAATAGTAAAAATATTATTTATTTAGCAAAGTGCGAGTCATGTACGGCTTTTTACATTGGAAAAACTGAGAGACAGCTTAGGAAGCGTATCTATGAACACTTATACAATATCAAAGTGAAGGATATGAATAATGCTTTATCTAGACATATTAGTAAGCATGGTGAGACACTTAAATTTGCCATAATTGATCAAATATATATCTCACCTAGGGGAGGTAATTATAAAGCCCAGTTGAGTAAGAGGAAATGTGTGTGGCAAATAAATTTCCTGGCATAAATGAATATATCTCAATTAGACCAATATTGCAACTTATATAAACAAAGTTTAATATTTTTAAGCAATTCTTAAGATATCATTTTAATTATACATATATTTTTTAAGTAATGATTTTTTAAAATGTTAATTATTGATAGTTATTGAATTTATAATTTTATTGATTATTATGTTATGGTCCGGTTTTACAAGTGACTATGAAATATTTATTATTAATTAGATAGTTACAACATTGTTGACGTATTTCTATGTATTTTTATATTCTAGCAATGCTTATGCAATTTATATGTACTGGCACTTTAAATAAGCCGCTTGGCTGCCTATTGAATTGTTTTTTGGCGCTAAAATGTTTTTAAATTTGCAGAAAGACGTTTGAATTGTTGTTCTGAGGAAGTCTGTATTTACAGATGAAAGCGCTTAACCGTTTGTTTTAATCTTATGTATTAGTAATAAAATTTCCTTTTTCTTGCCCGGGTCCAGTTTCATTTGTACTGTACACATAGCAAGAGACTGCGTGTTGTCTCACAGTTATTGATTCTTTAGTCGGTTTTGTTATTTTTGGTGGAAATGTTCCGAGATATGGTCGCACCTCTAAATCATGTAGCAAATATGAAGCAATTTGGACATGAACATTCTGTTTTGTTTCTGATGTATATAGTAATGCATGTCTGACTCTGCTATTGTTTTTTTTACAAAGGGCACTCTTTTTAAGAGGGAGGATGTAGATCAATGTGTGTATATGTACCTTTAAGAAGCTATCAAAGGGCTTGCACAAGTGTATAATTACTGAGCACGTGCAAGCTAGACTGCCATTTTGTAGTAAGCTATTGAGATGCAAGCATGTATATATGTAATGTCTGTCTGTTAACTAGTTCGTTCATATTTTATGATGCTGCTATCCATCCTGATGTGTTGCTATGTATTACAGCATCTAAATGAAATACCCCACCTGCTTGCCATCTGCTTGAGAGAAAGAGAGAGAGAGACACGCGACACCTATGTTACTCAAGACTGATAAAAGAAACTTGGACATACGAGTTTGGAAGTTACTGATAAAAGAAACTTGGACATACGAGTTTGGAAGTTAATGAATCTAAAGCCCAAGGTGGCAGAAATATATACCTTTTTGCCATCAATACTGTCTTTATAACTGCAGATTGGGTTAGAAGACAGAAAAGGTTCTAGAACCTTTGATGGCATCCAAGGATATTGCAGAAAGATCAGCAAGGAGATTTTTATAAAGGTATTTGTGTAAATCAGAAACCTGTAAAATTTATCAGCCTTTCTTACAGGCCAGAGGCTAAGAGTATGGGGAAACAGAGGTGGAAGAAAATGAATCCTCCAGATTCCCAACAGCTGGTGGTATAACAAGTTTAAGAGTTATCCATATTCAACAAGTCATGGTACCCTTTTTGCAAATCAGAAACTTCTTTACCTGCTAACCTGAACAAAAATCTTTGCATTAAACTATTATTTTACCACTTTCCATTAAACTATTATTTTACCAAAGGCCCTCATTAAGGGAGTTAAAAGATAATGTGTCCCCTGCTTTTAATTTACATCTAGTGAGAAAGAACTGCCTTCTTCAGACAAAGAAACTATCTTCTTCTTAATAGGGTAGAAGAGGAAGATGTAGGCAAATTAAAGGACTGAATAGCTTTAAATGTCAGACTGGAAGGGGTACATATTTAGTTATCTGTGTATATTTCCTCTGAGTACCCATTAAGTATGGACTTCAGGGCTAAAGCCATAGGCCTGACACCCATGAACAAGTGTTCAATGTCATCCTTTAAAAAAGAAAATAAAGTCTGGTGAGTACCTCCCCTCATCCTCAGAGCAAATGATTTTTGTCTCTCCCTTCTCAGCTATCTCAGCTAAACGTGCAATCTGATAACATATGCAAGAGTCAATGGACATAGCTAGAGGACCAGGAGAAGAAAATGTACAGTCCTAGGTTGCAAATTTGCCTCAGAGGAGTAAACGGGTACAGGCCATACGAGAGAGAACATGTACCCATCAATCTTCTCTCTCTCTCTCTCTCTCTCAAAAAGGCAATATAAATTCTGTTTTTTATCTAAGGGAGAAAACGTCTGCAGCAGAGGAGGATGAGGTTATAGCCACTTGTGCCAACTCCAGAAGACATCTGTTCTTAAGGTAAATATAATCTCCTCTTAGTGGTATTTGGGCTAAACAACTGTCAAACTGAGCAAGACTTATGTTCAGCCCCTAAATAGGAGACACAGTTGGAGCAGTAGTCCTAGCATGGAATTTGGCATCCACAACTACACTTTTCTTTTCTGACATAGACAGGAAAGAATCTAACAAAATTCTGAAAGGAAAACAGTTCCTTAATGGAGCACTCATCTATCTGAACACCTTCTGCTGAAGCAGATTATAAGAAACACACAATCCCATAAGACAAGAGTGTACATACGAAGAGGGAAGGGAAGTACAGACAAAAACTCAGCCGTCTTGCCTCTGGTCTATACTTCTCTTATACTGGCATGTCCATTCAAGCTAAAGGTAGACATATTGTATGGGAGGAAAGTGTCTGAAGCTGTGTAGATTGGCCATCATATAGTATCCTTGGCAGAGTACTTCTCATATGAAATAGACTGCAACAGTGATCTAATGAAGAACATTTCAAGTATAATTATGGAGGTTTGCTACATCTAAAATCTAAATCTCAGAATAATCCCCCATCTCTGATAGATTTACTGTACGTAATAAATGGAGGGGGGGGGCAAAGGCACCTACAGAAACCTCTTTAAAGGTGCAAAAGTTTTGGAATTCATTTTTTTTTTGTTTTTATTGAACTTGCAATATAATTTTAAAATGAAGACTTGCAGTACTGTATCTCTTACACGTCTTGTAGGGAACCATTATGTATATGACAATCTTTAACTTTCCTTCTGGTCTACATGATATGCATGCTGTATTCTGTTAAGTTCTCACTTTACATATTTAAGTTAATGGCTGTACTATCTTAATCAAACTGTTTTTCTAGTATGGTTTGAAAATTCCAGAATACTGTTGATGAAGCTCCTTGTCACTCATGTAAGACATATCACACGACATATGTAACAATCTGAAAAAGATGTGACTCGCGTCACAGTATCGTGAAAGAATAAGACTAGGAGAAGTAACTTTGGGCAGTACAGTATAATAGTTTGTGATGCTCAGAAAAAAAACAGTTGTATCAAGTAAACTTACCATAATAGTAAATGTTTGAATGATCACTGCTGCTGCTGTAACCTTAGCTGTAAGGGTTATACCCTGTCAGGAATATAACAGCCAGCCAGCTTCTAAATCTTCAGAGCACCTTCCATGGTGCCAAAATTCTTCAGGCAGCTCAGCAGAGTTAAGTAAAAGACAAGTTTAAGTGGCAAGCCCTTGAGCTTTCCTGCCAAAAGAGATACAGGGAGGCTCAGCCCTGAAGGGACAATGCTAAGAACTCAAAAAACAGCCAAGCATAATAAAATACCAAAAAAAAAGTGGCTGCAGGGAGGGAGCAGCTATTGCAGCAGTGATCATTAGAACATCTATTGTTATAGAACTTTACTTGCACAACTATATTGTTGTTCATCATATTGAACACTTCTGCAGTAGCCTTAGCTATATGGAGAGATTACCCTACCTTACCACGTTTGGGAAGTGGAAGGAAAAGAGTCCATAAACCCCTAGAGAATGGTCCTTGCAAAGCCTGATCCTGACCTAGAGAAGTGATCAAGCTTACAGTGCTTTGTAAAACATAAGTACAGAGGACCAAATTGTTGCTTTTAAAATGCTTCTAGAATCCAATTCTTACCAAAAAGCCACTGGTGATTGCCATGGCTCTGGTACGGTGAGCCTTGATCCTGCCTGAAATAGTTTAGTTGCAGAGAGTATAATAAAAGGTAATAGATAATCACTTGGAATTAGTCTGTTTTGACACGCGTTACCCCTTCATACTTTCAAAAGTAGCTAACAACTGATCCAAAAATATGAAAGATTTAGTTCTGTCAAAATAGTCTCGTCTCCAGACATCCAATGTATGGAGTTATCATTTCTCCCTCATTTTTAAGTTCAGGCAAGAAAACAGAGACACAGACAGTTTGTCTTAAAGTAAACTCCAATACCACTTTAGGTATAAAAAAGGATTAACTGTCAAAGAAACCCTGTTCCTGTGGAAAGTGAGCTAAGGTTGACTACCATAAAAGCCTGCAACTCAGATGCTGATCTTGCAAGGGTCAGAGCAATCAGTAAAACAGTTTACGATGCTAAGAACCTCAAGTCAGCCAGGTTAGCTGGTTCAAATGGAGCAAGTGTTAAGATTCTCTAACACAAAATCAAGATCCCAAGGAGGGGTCAACGGTTTTCCAGAAGGCCTCTTATGCAAAACTTCTTTTAAAAGCATTTTGACATTAAACTGCATTGAAAGAGGAGGATCCATAGGCAGACATGCTAAAATGGCCAATAAACACTGACAGAGGAGTAAGAAAGGCCACAGGAGAGTAGCTCACACAAATATTGTAAAACCAGAAAACAATTAACCCTGAACATGTGCTGGTTATGTGGTTGGCACCAACTAGAAAACCTTTTCCATTTGCTAATATAAGATTTTCTTGTAGCAGGTTTTCTTGCCTCCATTAGTACCTGCTGCATGTCTTTGGTAAAGAGGTGCCTAAAAGGAATTAAGACCTTATCATCCAAGAAGTCAATTGAAGTTGATTGGTATTGGGGTGTATCAAACACCCTTGTTCTTGTTTGAGTAGATCCAGTCTGTGAGGAAGCATTTGGATAACTGCCAGGAAAAGAAAAGGAACATCTTCCAGGCCTTCTTCTACAGTCATAGAACAGAATGTTGCCAGTTGATTGTTCAAGGAAGAAGCAAAAAGGTCTACTTGAGGAACTTCCCATATCTAGGAAGACCCCCGGATCTACTTTCTATTCATGCTTTTTCCATACTGCTGATTTGTGCACTTTGTTTTATAAGACTAAGTGTTCCATCTTCTTTCTGCTCTCTTATTTGAACCTTTCCAGTTTGGCCATTTTAAGTAATACATCCTGCATACTACACATTAGTGACTGGATGTCTTTTTTAGCACAATAATTCAGAGTACCATTTCCTGTCTGGCTCATGTTGAAGTCTCTTCACTCCTAAACAAACAACTGAAATTCTGACAGGAAAATTACACCTTTTGAAGAACTTAAAGCTATAAATGTTTTCTCAGATTGTTAACTAATAAAAGTAGCTAACAAATATCTCCAAATGTTAATTTTTTGATTATATTTTCTGTCAGAGAAAAGTTTTCAGTCACAGAGCTTTCACCATTTGCTGCTCTCAGTTAGTCATCTTGGCCATACCTCTCCCCTTATGTCTTTTTATATTTGGTTTTAAAACAATAAATCCATTATAGAACAAACAAATATCTGCATAGGTCCACAGCTAATCAATACATCAAAGTTATAAATCAACAATTAGTAATTTTCAAGCAAAACCCTAAGTTTAAGCCAAGAATTGTTTGAATATACAAGTGTTCTCATCTTTATACTATAAAATTAACTACTGCAAACAATATTTACCATACTAATACATTAAACACCAGAAGAGGTAACTTTACTTTTCCAATTTTTAGTAATTACTGTTTTGGCTATAGCAAGAATAGATCAAAGAGGTGACACTTGGGATTTTGGAATTACCCCAGGAACTGGATCATTAAATAAAACTAAAGATTTAGAAACATTACATCTATCTGACCATACAGCTTGAATAAGGTTATTAATTTCTTTCCAAAAAGGGAGAGGATTTCACATTCATATACCCTATGCTTCCAATCAGATATTATTTCAGAATCAGATCCCCAGGATTTAATTCTGTTTGATTTGTACATAATTGTAACTTTGTTAGGAGTGACAAAAGTTCTGTGTAAAAATTTCCAAGTGAAAGTTTTCTGTAGATTTTAATACTGAGTTCTTATATTCTTCAGAGAAGTCTTCATTATTCATTTTTGAAGAGAAGATCCAACAGGAATTGTCTATTTTTGTGAAATCTAACTTAAGGATTTTATAAATTTGTGACAAATATGATTTATTTTTTCATTTCATTGTTATTGATAAGAATTCTAATAATTTAGGGAACAATTTCTTAGGTTAAATATCTTGTTTACCTCTGTGTTTACAAAGTCTCTAAATATTTGTAAAATTAACTAGTTCTCAGAATCCTGATAGTATTTGAACCTTAAACTTTCAACAGCATATATATATATATATATATATATATATATATATATATATATATATATATATATATATCACTACCATTTAAGAATTGATGCCAATAAATGAAATTTATTTCAATACTAGCATTTTGTTGAAGTTATGAGCTTCTAAGAAGTGATCTGTATATGTAATTGGAAACATAGAAAATATTAAGTCTTTAATACAATGGTTAGACTATGTGAACTTTTGGAAAAAGGAAATTATGTTATTTAAATAGGTAATTTGAGAAGAGGGTGCAACACCATTTACACAAAAATCTTTGAATAACCAGATAAAACTATTAGGTACTGTTTATGATAGTTCTGATATATTTATTATTTAGTAATATTACTTCTTGATGTATTTGTTTCTATTTTGAATCATAAGATGAATTTATCCACAATGCTGTAATTTTAACAATTGCTGAAGCAGCATACAATTTAATATCAGAAAATCTTATTCCACCATTATCCCAGCCTTTTCTATGCCAATCAAATAAAACTCTTGGTTTATTAGGATGCCAAAAATTGTAGATTATTTAGCTTCAAAAAAATTTTTTTTTTTGGGTGGAGATGGTACTAAACATAGTAAAACAAGCAATATTCCTAGGTTTTGTATTTTAGCTATAATCCTAATGTAGAGTGTCATATAACAGAAAATTTATGTTTATCCTTATATTTTTGATACTCTTTAATCTAGTACTACTGTTAGAATTGGTCCTATTTTTCCTTAAATGCGTCTAATAGTATCTGTAGAAACATCTGAAATATCTTCCCTTTTAAGATTCAAACTTTCCATAATAAATTGCTCTGAATTGTGATTAAAGAGAGACTAACAGAGAAACACAATCCTTTTTTATTTTATTTTTTTAATCAGAAGTGTCATTCTATAGGCTGGTATACAAATTATTTTGGTATACTGTAAACATTCAGAACTATTTAATTACTGACAGTCGTTTAGAGCACAATTCACTGTCTTTTGATTATTATCTAACTTGTATTCATTGACATTTTAGCATATGATTTAAAATATTACTTACTTTTAGACATGAAGTAATAACCTGGACAGTTCTTTGAATTTTAGAACTCTGACAGCATCACAAAGAGTCTTTGTTCGGCCATCTAATGGGCTATCAATCAAACAGCTGAACATTGAACTATAAGCATCGAAAGTTCAATCACAGATCTTTCATTTAATCAAAACTACTTGTCCAACACTTCCCCGTCTCACACATGGAAGTGTTTCAAACCCACCAAGGAGGGGGGGCTTTGCCTCCCAAACCCCCCTTATTATATATACCAACTCCAAGACCGCATTACAGTGGAGAAAAGAGGTTTGAAACACTTCCATGTGTGAGATGGGGAAGTGTTGGACAAGTAGTTACTTACCCTGTCGAAAGTTCTGTGCATGAACTTTCAATGCTTACTGTTAGATGTTCAGCCACTCTCAGTGGTTAGCCCATTCAATGGCTGACAATAGATCCAGTCACAAAAATGCCCAGGATTCTAATTAAGCTGTTTCAAGCTGGTCCTTATGACAAGGGCTTGCAAATTTACAGTTTATCAGCTACAATTCACACAAAAACATTCATGAGTAAACCAAGCAACTTCAACTTTATGCATCAATCCCTCAAACTCTTCCAAACCATTAAAAAACAACAAAAAAAATTAAAATATGTTAACCACTAAAAAGCTATTGCATTAAAAGAAATAACATTTAATGATTCAGTAAGCACTATTTGTATGAGATGTTTAATATAAAGCAGACTTTCATTTTTTTAAAGGAGAGATAACATATAAAAACTTGCAATAAAAGAATGATAGTTAAGTATGATCCAGGTTTAACTTGTAAAAGTGTGAATGTTACTCTAATTATTTGTTAACATTCCAATAAAAACTTTTATATATGTAAGAATCTATATTTATTATAGTTTGTTTATAACATAGTATAACTTTCCTGGGTGCTATTGCATGTCAAGTATACTATCAGTAGCAAGCATTCAGAACCATGCAATAACTGATAGTGGTTTAGAATGCAATTCACTGTATTTTGCTTGTTATCCAACTTGCATTCTTTGACATCTTAGCATATGATTCAAAATATTATGATCATTTATTTTAGATAGGAAGAAGTACAGTTCTTAGAATTTTAGAACTCCTGCAGCATCACAAACATGCTCATGACTCTAAGTTGTTTCAAGCTGGTTTTCATGATAATGGCTTGAAAATGAACAACCCACCAGCTGCAACCCACACAAAAATTCCCACAAGTGAATCCAAGCCACATACACACCATACACCAATCATCCAAACTACCAAAATACATCTCAAAGTATTCCAACCAACAAAAAACAATCGTAGCCAAAGAAACAACATCCAATGATTCAGCAAGCAACACCTGCATGAGATGCCCAACAAAAAGCCAGCTGCCATTTTTAAAGAAGACATAGCATATAAACCTGCATTAAAAGAATGACAGTTATGTGTGATCCAGGTTTAACTTGTGTTACCCTAATTATTTGATATCATTCCAATAGTAGCCTATATATATATATATATATATATATATATATATATATATATATATATACTGGATTCTGATTAACCGTCTTCCCCATACTTATGAATCAGGAACTCTCCCAGATGATTTAAGTGACCACTCCCTTACCTATATAATCAGACATAAAACTAGCTGTCCCTCTCCCACATCCACAATAAGCATCAGATCCAAAAAGAACTTTAACTCTGAACTATTCCAGATGGAACTAAAAGCATGTAACTGGTCACCACTACAAACTTTATCCTTAGATGAAGCCGTTACTTACTTTAACACCAACTTCCTTACCATCCTGAACCACCATGCCCCAACCAGACAAATTAGAACAAAACCAAACATGCACCATGGCTCTCTAAAGAAACCAAACAAAAATCAAAGATAGAAACAAACAATGGATAATATGGAAAAAGACTCAAAGTCCCATCCACCAACAAACCTTCAGACAACTAAGAAACCAAACCAAAAAAGCTGTAATATTAGATAAAAAAACTACTACCTACTATCCCAACAAGTGAATCACTCCAAACCACAAAAGTTCTGGTCCAGCATCAATCAACTACTCCACCCAGGAAAATCAACCACTCCTAGCCCTCAAAATACTGAACACAAAACTTCAATAAATATAGCTAATGATTTTAACACATTCTTCACTAACACTATACAAACACTAGCTAGCCAGCTCTCACCTCAGAACTTCACTTTACCTACTAAAAAAATAAACTGTTCTCCCTCCTTTCAACTTCACCCCGTCCCTACATCATATGTGCTTACCCTCCTTCAGAAATTGAAACCATGCTCTCCCTCAGCAGACCAACTACCTGCAGAATTTCTGCAACTAGCTGCTAAAGCCATTGCCCTCCCAATATCAATCCTGATCAACAGAACCATTACTGAAAGCTATATCCCTTCTATATGGAAAATCTCCCATATTATCCCCTCCACAAAGGTGGCCAATCTACCGAGCTTTCCAATTATCGACCTATTGCCCTCCTCTCACCTCTAGCTAAGATTATGGAAAAATGCATCCACAAACAACTGCTTCAACACTTAACACAAAATAACCTTCTAGCTAACTGCCAGCATGGTTTTAGACCTTCACATAGTACCTCCACTGCCCTTCTCTCCTTCACAGATACTATCAACAAACACCGTAGTCTAAACAAACTCTCTTCTGCCCTATTCATTGACTTATCTAAAGCCTTTGACATGGTGAATCACCAAATTCTCATTACCATAATAAAATCCCTATCACTTGACACATCCTCCATACAGTGGTTCCAGTCCTACCTTGACAATAGACAGCAGGCAGTACTATGGCACAAGTCCCTCTCTACCCACTTACCAGTCAACCTCGGTGTCCCCCAAGGATCCATCCTTGGACCTCTACTCTTTTCCATTTTCATCAATGACCTCCACCTAGCCATCCCTCAAGCCTCATGTATACAATATGCAGATGATTCTACACTTATATGCTCAGCCTCATCCTCTTCAGACCTCCTATACCTTACCCAACAAGTCTTCAACACAGTAGAGAAATGGTTTACTCACAGATGCCTTCTCTTAAACCCCAAAAAGACTAAACTCCTTCTATTCTCTCCCACCAGCAAATACCCCCCATTGGATTTCACAGTCACTTCTATCAACAAGACTATTATATCTCCTGAAGCTACCACTAAACTACTAGGAGTCACCATCGACAATAAACTAAACTTCGATATACATATAAACAATACTATAAAATCAGTTAATAAAAAATTGGGCTCCCTGTATCAGATTAAATCTTTTCTCCTACCCTCTGCTCGTACAATAATAGCACACACACATCTAATATCTCCTCTTCTATATGCCTCACCCATCTTTACTAAACTATCTAAACACAACCTCAGCAAACTGGAAAGGTCCTATAATAACATCGCCAGATTTGCCACAGGAAACCCATTTCAACCCATCATTGCCTCAATTTAAAACAGCTAGGCTGGCTTGAACTACAGAACCTAATCAAATTCAATCAACTAACTATAGCTCACAAAACCCTTTACACACCATCCAAAACACCAGCTCTATCCACACTAATCACTCCCTACAAGAACCTAGATTCCCTTAGGTCTTCACATAAACTCTTAGCTAGTTCTACCAAAACAAACAACAAGGCCGGTGACTCTCTTTTTTCTAATACAGTAGGGAAAGCCTGGAATCTTCTACCAAATGACATTTCTACACTTCCCTCACTATCCATTTTCAAAAACAATCTGAAAGTATATCTCAAATCTCACTGGCTATGTTACTGTTCCAAACCTGACTAGCTCTATAGTCACCCTAAACTCTGATCTTCCCCTTCTTTTCCTTCAGAAAAAAAAAAAAAAAAAAAAAAAAATGTTTTTTGGTTCTGCCATATGAACTGCATCTACTGTTAAGAGTGAATTCTATACTGACAATTTACTTTGAATTGTTAGAATTTATCCTGTAAATCAGTCTGTTTTTGCTTGTATTTTTTGTATTGATTTTGTTTATATGCTTAACTCACAGAAATTTGTTAATTTAGCTGTATTTACCTAGGAGCTTTTCTCCCCGGGCCTCTACTGAAAATGGACATGTATCCAGTTAGACTAGCCCGGTAAACAAATGTAAAATAAAATAAATAAAAAATATATATATATATATATATATATATATAAAATGTATACATTGTATACTTTGTTTATAATATAGCATGTCTTTCCTGGGTGCTACTGCATGTCAAGTATAATATCAGTAGCACACTACCAGTGTAAGAACCCAGACTGTAACTTAACATACCTCTTCAGTGTTATTTGTTGCATCTTGTATTATATTTAACAGTACATTACTCAACTATGCCAAAATATCAAAGTGTGCCACTTAACATAAGTTTCATTATAACTACTGACTTGAAAATAAGTGGCTTTAATTTCATGTATAGCTAAAAGAATCAAAACTCAACATTTTAGAAAAGGAACTAGTAAACATCTCTAGTACGGAAAGAAAGAAAATAAATTATTTACCTTGTAAAAAGTAATATGCAGCATGTGTTCGTAAATATTCAAGCACTTACTTAAATTAATAAAAATTCACAACCATGAAATACATTGATTTTCATTTGTCCTTCAGTTTTTTTTACTGTTTTTGCCTTTGATTAACCAACCATCTCGTTGCATTTCTCTTCAAAGAGGTTGATAGATTCCAGTCCATCTCTTCTGTTTATACATTAAAATAAAATCCTAGAAAAAAAGTCCAAGCTGTTATGCTTTCCTTATGGAAAGTGAATCCTTATTTTTGCTGGAAACAAGATTTATGCTTTAATATTGTTGTTCAATCCATTCATTAAGGCTTTAAGGTTTTAACAAGAGGCAAACATGTTTTTCTTAGACATCACTAATGTAGAAGTCACTGTCAAATCTTAATAGTATTTCCTTTAATTTTAACTGGATATTAAGTCAATGCAGCTTTTAAGACTAAATCCTTATCCTGACTTGAGAAAAATCTTACAATCACTGACCTTGGCGAAGGTTTTTTTTTTTGTTTGTTTTTTTAAAGATGAGTTGGAAAGTGATCTATGTGCCCTTTCTACGCCAAAGAGAAAAGCTTCAAGCAGGATCAAAGTTTTAGGCAAACGGGTATTAAGGAACTGAATCACACTGTCTCAGTCTTCTTTTTCAGGAATCCCATAAACCCTAATTTTGTTCTTTCTAGATCTGTTCTCCAAGTCTTCTATTTTATTCCAGAATAAGTTGTTTTGTTTCAGAAGAAATTCAGTGTTATTCACATTTTCAAGTAATCTATTAAAATTAGACATTGCCTCTTCTATACACAAGACTTTTGATGACTGTTGTTTAAGAGATCCACTCAGCAGTTCAATTTGTTTTTTTACATTCCCCTTTATAATCATCCATTTTGCTTTATAAATTATCTTTACAGATAACGCATTCATGTTATTTAGCATAGCCTGTATGTATTTTTTCATAGTACTGTCCTGTACACTGGGCTTAGAGTGGCTCACTCTGAGACAATTAGTTCTTTCAAGTTTTTTTGACAGGAAAAAACAATTGAGTTTCAAACTTATTTTTTGCACTAAATCTTTCATCATTCAACTATAAACCATTCAAGTTTTGAAATATTTAATTTGATGTTTTTTAGTAAAAATCATGTCAGAGATGTTAAAATGAAGGAGAGCTATAAAAACAGTGCTATTAACTGCCAACCATCTTGCCCCCCAATGTCTTTCTCGAGGCAGTGTTCTTGGCTTTAGCAACCGTACAGCCTGTACATGCTCCCTAGTTATAGTTTGAGGGTATGTTTTGAGTGAAGGTTGGGGGTGAGAGGGGTATAAATTAGAATTGAATTTGTCCACTAACATGTTTGCCACATCACCAAGCTTGATGAATGTGGCACCATTAACCACCAGATCAGCACACTGCTATGTGCTGTCCTTGAGGTTTCTAATACAGCTTCTGTACAAGGCCTTATGGTTATCTTGCACCTGGAATGCTTTGCTTGACCTAATTAGCACTCTTAGTTGCCTATTTATTTTGAGAGAGACTTTTTATCTTTAAGGGAATTCCTCTTCCTCATTTTTGCCATATTTTTTTACTTTTGTTGCATATCCTGTTTAACTTGGGATGCCACCAGGGAAGTTTGCTTTTGGGGTTAGTCCTGAGTTTGCTTCTGATAGGTATATTGCAGCCTCTATGCAACCATTAACATAGCTACAGAGAGTTTCTGAGAGAAACTCAGCATAGACTACTATGTTCTTGGGGTTTGGAGGGGCACTGAATTTTGACAAACCATTACTTAATAAATAGTAATTTGTCTTTTAACAAGTCCTAACTGTTACTGGCTTTAATGGGATTACAGAGTTTATTTTGATTTCAAAAGAAACAGCTTTATAGTCTGACTTTACCAGGGAGGATGAAACACTGGGGTGTACAGCATTCTCCACACTTCTGAGCATGAGAACCAGTATGCCGGAGCCTCTAATGAGCATATTCATTATTCTGTTATGGGTGTTTGTATTTATGAAGTCCATGAACCTCTGTGCCTTTAGATTTGAATCCATGCAGGATTTCCAGTCTATAGAGAGGCAATTACAGTCTCCTATGAGTAGTAGGATGTTATGCATTGTGAACTTCTTGGGAATGGACAGTGACCTACAGTTGGATAGGACATGGCACGGGACTTTGTCCATGGTTATCTACACTTGGAGGAACCAAGTCCAAGAGATGCGCATGTTACCGATATATATATACTGATATACCTCCACCTTTAAGCCCTTGTCTGTGCAGCTACTGGTCTAAAAAAGTGTGGAAGGTACTGAAACCTAGCACTGCCAGAGTACTCTCTGCCACTTGTCTCAGTAAATGCACAGTGGTCTATATTCAAAAGTGAGCAAGGCTCAGATGGAGTGTAGTTTTCTTTCTTTAGTCTACTGGCATTCAGCAGTAACACCTTGAGGTTCATTGGAGTTGAATTTGCTAGGGTTGGTAGATTTATCAATTTGGCATTGTCTAAAAAAAGACACTATGGGGATGGATAAAGCTTTAAGTTACTATTTGAAAGCAAACCATCCTTGGCAAAGCAACCATGTCCACTTAAGCTGACAAGCAATGGTTCCCCTTAGAATGACATCAGAAAGACAGCCAGTTGTTGAAAAAAAAAAGTTATATCTTATCATAACATTACTTCTGTCTTGTCGATCTTCACCAATCCTTGACAGTGGGTTCGGTTCCGAACCTCGAAACCGAGATGGCTGCTTACTTCAGCTTGCGCTCTCCAAACTTTCGAGCCAGGCTCTACCCATAATGCTCCTCACAGAGATACCTCAGATTGAGTCTGCCAAGGAGGGGCAGTTGGACATGAGAGGTCAAAAAATGCATGATAATTAGATTAATTGAGGCCAACTATGAGTCCCTAAACGAAAGCTAACCAAAATCTAAAGTCAGTCTACTAAGAGTCTCAGGATGGGGGACGAGGGTGGGGATGTCAATGACTGAAGATCGACAACACAGATGGAATGTTATGGTAAGACATAACTTTTTTATCTGATGTTGTCAATCTTCACTCAATCCTTGACAGTGGGATAGAGTCCCCAGCTACTTTAGCCTTGGGAGGTCTCACAGAAGAATATTCCTAAGCACCACAGAGCCAAAGGATGCTCATCTTCTTGAGACCTGATCTAATTTGTAATGAGTGATGAAGGTATGATGAGAAGACCAAGTGGCTGCTGCACAAATGTAGTCTAAAGAAGCTCTAACATGAAAGACTGCAGAAGTAGCTACTGCTCTTGTAGAATGGGCTTGAACTGTTTCTGGGAGCTGGAGTCCTTTAAAATGATAAATGAAGGTGATACAGTCTCTAAGCCACCTGGCCAAGGTAACCTAAGAAACTGGGTTACCTAGATGGAGAGAAGAAAATGCCAGAAAAAGTTGGTTTGATTTTCTAAATAATTCAGTCCTGTGAAGATAAAAACATAGTTGCCTGTACACATCAAGAAGATGGAGAGCATATTCTCCCTTGTTCGAAATATTTGGGAAAAAGACTGGTAGCTGTAATGTTTGATTAATATTAGTGTCAGATACAACCTTGGGCAAAAAGGAAAGGTTGGTTCAAAGCGCAACTCTGTCTTTATGAAATATTAAGTATGGAGGTTGGCATGACAAGGCCTGAAGTTCTGAGACTCTTCTAGCAGAAGTGATGGCCACCAAAAATACAGTTTTCCAGGACAGATATTTTAAGTCACAAGTTGACGATGGTTTAAAGGGGTTCCGACTCAGGGCTTGAAGGACCACAGTTAAATCGCAAGGAGGGAGCGGTTCTTTAAATGGAGATCTTAGCATTAGAAGATCTTATAGGAATGCTTTACACACAGTTTGTGTGACATCACAAGAGCACCATCCAGTCCTGTATGGAAGTTTGAAATTGCAGCTAGATGCACTTTAATCGCAGACGTACAGGAACCCGACTGGTAAAGTAAGGCTAGCAAATTTAATACCTTGTGGATAGGACTTGAATATGGATAAATTCCATTGTCTAGAGCCCATCTAGCAAAATTTTCCCATTTGCTTTGGTATAATTTCCTTGCAGATAATTTGTGGTGTGTGATGATAATCTGTCGGACAGGTGAAGAAAGAGAAGGATGCCTGGAAATCATGGGAACTAGAGAAGCCATGAAGTGAGCTTGAGGTTTTGGAAATTTGGATGCACCATGCCCACCGGATGAGACAGTAGATCTGGAACTGGGTCCAAAATCCATGGTTTCTGAATCAAATGAGGCCATAGGAAGGGAAACCAAACTTGTCGAGGCCAGAAGGGGCAATGAGGATTACTGAGTATTCCATCTTTTTGGCTTTCTTCAGGAACTGTGAAATGAGAAGAATTGGGGTTGAAGGCATAAAGCGGACCATGAAGTCAAGTGTGGTGAAGAGCGTCTCTGCGTGACTCCCCGTGAGGGGGCATTAGGGCAAAGTAACTTCTGCACTTGTTGTTTAGAGGAGAGGCAAAGAGATTGCAGCAAGGTTGGCCCCAGTTCTGAAAAATGTTGCTTGCCACTGCTGGGTTGGGAGACCACTCGTGAGGCAAGAGAATAGTTTTGCTCAATTTGTCTGCTATCACGTGGAAGTTCCCTGGAATGCGCGTTACAAGAAAGCGGCTGGAAGAAATCATCCATTGCCAAACTCTGAGTGCTTCTCGACACAATGGGTAAGATTTGATTCCAACCCTTCTTAGAACACAAAGACCACCTTTAATACTTAAAATACGGCATCACGAAACCACGAAGTTGCTGCTTTCGTCTTGCTTTCTTAAGCAAGACTTCTTCAGACAATTCTACAATAAACAATCCAACTTAAATACACAAATGGTTATCACGATTCATTATACATTTAAAAAGATATCATATATTAAAATCAGGATCAACGACATCTTACAGTACCAAATGCTCTAAAATCAAGTATGACCTATACTGACAAAAGGGGGAAGTGATGAACAAAGCAGTACATAGCACTATGTGGATATAAATAGTAGCATAAAATATATATATAAAATATTGAATACAAATCAACAAAATACACTGTTAAAAAGAAACCTGTAAAATCTATATCTAAAATTATTTCTAAAAAATATATATATATATGTGAATAATACAACTGTTGAATAAATCCATAAAATGCATACTTTTATTATTTATTTAATACTGTATTTTATTATTGTCCCTTCAGCTGCATGGGCAACCGGCCTCATGGACAAGTTAAAAATTGCTTCTAGGGTTGCAAGCTGAGAGGTAACTATCTCGTACCCCTTCAACCACTGCTCCTTCGAAGGTATCCAAATGCTCCTTGATCAGATCCTTCTGTAGTCTTGTAAAGTGCACCATACAATTCAAGGACTTTACAGCAAAGGTCAATGAAACAAAGGCGCTTCCCAAATTTATCCAAAGCCCTAGACTCCTTGTTAGGAGGATGGATAGTAGGACTTTCCTCTGCAAGTTCCTTTCTTGTGGCTGCCGCTACCACCATGGCATCAAAGGGAATTTCTTTGGCCCAATGTGGTTCCTCTTTAGGGGCTGATAATACTTGATCAAGTTTCTTAGGTACTGGCTTTATAGTGTCAGGTATCTTCCACGCCCTCTGAGCAATCAAAATTTAATAAGATAGTCAGCGGGTGGAGAGATCCAAGAAGTAGAGGGTTAAGCAAGAAAAGCCTCCAGGTATACTGATTCCTCTGAGGAAGGTTGGAAGGAAGACCAGCCACCCCTCTGTTTCAGGACTTCTAGGATCCCCGACAGAAACAATCAGGGATAACCTGGAGGAACCTTCCCCTTCATCAAAATCAGTATCTTCAGTGAAGGACTCCTCTGGGGTGGCTAACTTTCTTTTCGCAGGGAATTCCTTAGGGGGATGATCCGGGAAAGTATCGAAGAAGAGACACCAAAGTAGGTATTTACCTGAGATTTTTGTGCTGTCTGTCCCAGGGGTGAGACTGATGGTAGCTCAGGTCAAGGGGATACCGAAATCTGTCCCGACATGCCCCGCACCGAGGAAGCCACCTCCAGAACAGAAGCCTGGGTAGACTCTGCAAAGACTGAAGCACTGAGAGAGACAGACTGTTCTGAAGGATCCGAAAAGGTACCATGCATCTTGGACTTGACCAGAGTGTCTCGACCCTGGGACGTCTCTGGAGCCGAAAGCTCGGAGCTGCTCAAGGCAGTCCTTGGAACCGGAGACAAAGATGCTACCGGCACCAAGAGAGCCGGAGCCGGGAAAGTCGGGATCAGGGACTCCAAAGGCTCAGCAAGAGTTGGAGGAGGAGGATATGGGGGTGTCACAGGATGAACGGTTCCGATGCCAGTGTGGCTCGGAACAGAGGACAATCCCCTCACCACCAATAGCTGATCCACCAGTCTTGTAATGTTTGTCTCGGAGAAACTCAGTAGAATGAACAGATGCAGTGGAAGGAGATTTCGGAGGTCTCACTTCCACAAAAGGAGTGTCTTTTAAGTGGGTCCACAGATGGGGAGTAGGATGTTCTTGGGAGCGGAGGCAGTCCCAATTGCTTCGGTACCAATATATCAGGAGATACTGAAGAAGAAGCAATCAGCTCTGAAGCCAATTTAGTGGCAGTAGCAATAGTCAGTGTAGACAAATCCACTGGTGTCGATTAACTAGACCTTCCTCGGTACCAAAAAGTTATCTTCCTTGATGGTTCCAAGGACTTTGGAACTGAGGAAGGCTTTTTCTTTGAGGCAGGAGAAGAAGAGGAAGATGAAGAAGTACTAGCTTTCTCTCTGGACTCAGAAATGGCCTTGTCAAATCCAGTTTTAAGTAGTCTTTTTAATACTAATTTGTTTTTCCCTTCCGTTAAAGTACAGGTAGAAAACCCGTGGCAAATCGCACAGTTCTCCTGAAAATGTATCTTACCCAAGGCAACACACACACACACACACACACACACACACACACACACACACACACACACAGGGCATGCCCATTTGAACTGGGCATTTTGCCCTCACATTTCTTACACCTTTTAAATCCAGAGGTGCCCTTAGATGGTTTAGAAGGTGAAAGTTTCTCCTGTTGTTCCGCCATAACAGGTTCAAGCAGTCACACAAGAAATATAGATATGAAGCAAGATTTTTTTTTTTTAAATGGAAAGTAGAAATAAAAATACCAGCGATGGCATGACAGACTACCTTTAAAGGTAATAACAGAAGTAAAGGGGGCACCAACAATGGTACTGAACAGTCTACCAATGGTAGAGGGGAGACGGATAGAAACCAGGTAGAACAAGAAGAGGGAGGAGCGGGTAGAAATACAAGGAGTTATGAAGAAGAACCTTTAGAAGTAAAGTGACAAAAAATTAAAAATTACTCACAAACTAAGCCAAGGCACGAGAGAGTGAACAAAAGCATCTTGTCTGTGAAGTGGCAAACGAGATCTGATGTAATGTCTGTGAGGAGCATTATGGGTAGAGCCTGGCTCGAGAGTTTGGAGAGCTGAACTAAATGGCCGTCTCGGTTCCAAGGGTTGTAACCGAACCCACAGTCAAGGATTAAGTGAAGACTGCCAACATCAGATTCAATATTTTTTGCTCATATTGTGGCATCATCTTACTGCAGCGGTGGTGCTGCAGTAGCGTTGTCACCTCACAGTAAGACGTTGTCCCGTTCGATTCTCAGCTAGAGCATCTTCTGTCTGGAGACATGCATGAATGGGCGTACCTTCGTTGAAGGTTGTGCGTCAGGGCTGGCAACCCGGCAGGTAAAAATCTACTGCCGATCATTAGCAGACCGGAGTTCCGCTGTGGCGACACCTAACCGGGAAAAGCCGAAAGACACAACAACTGTGGCATCATCTTCTGTGAAGGTATTATGCTGCTCAATGCTACTAGGCTCATACCCGCCTGAGACACAGTCTGAAAGCTCCATAATGTCTCTCTTCATATAATAGAGGGAGGTGCATCACCACTCTTAAGTGATTCCCTTCTGACAAACTCAAACACTAAGATTTGAAATGACAAGACATTAGGGCTGAGACCAGACAGACTTCAGATAACTTTCTTGTGTAGAGTCTTGCAAGGGGCATCATGAGAATCATTGAAACCATTAGACCCAAAATCCTGAGGTATTCCCGCACAGTGAATGAAGTCTAAGTAGAAAACTCTAAATATAGATTTAGATATAGATCTATATTTCCTGTGGAAGAAAAGCTCTTTGAACTGTGGTGTTTAGTTGATATCCCAGAAACACAGTCCTGTGAGAAGTAAAGAAAGACTTCTGAATGTTCTCTTGGAATCCCAGCTTGTGCAAGAGATCTCTCACCAAAGACAGAGATTCCTGACATTTTGGAAAAGACTCTGCAAATACAAGCAATTCATCTAAATATGGAAAAATGTGGATACCCTGAAACCTGGAATGAGCTACAACTGGAGCTAGGCACTTTGAGAACACACTTGGTGCAGTAGATAGTCCAAATGGCAAGGTACATAACTGATGATGTGATTCAAACACACACGACCTTAAATTCCTGAAATCTGGATAAATGGGCATGTGATGATAAACATCTTTTAAGTCTAGTGTTAAGAAAAAACTTGAATGAGAAAGAACAGACAACAGGTTGTGAAGTGACATTTTGAATTTGGGCACTATCATAAAAAGGTTTAGGAAAGAAAGATCCAGAACTGATCTCCACACATTTTCATTCTTTGGCACTAAGAACACTCGAGTAAAATCCCTTTCTCACCTAGGAAGGGGGAACTGGTTCTGTCACACCCTGGGACAGCATGTGATGAAAGACAGGTGGAAATAAAGCAGTCCTGTCTGGAGGATGAGGAATTACCTCCTGGAAATGAGGAATTTTTTCCCATTGCCATCTGCAACATTGATAAATGCCCTTCAAAAAGTACAGTTGTGTACACTTACTATAAATGTAGATGTTAGAGTGTATTCACTGTTGAAGTTATCACTCTGGGGGTATCTGGCTGCAGGTAGCCCTCAGTCAGCCCGAATACCAGAGACTTAGTATTTCTGCGTCGGTTGCTGTCGCTTCAGGACTGACGTCAGGTCATCAGGGGTATAAAAACAGGCAGCCGGTGCCATTACATCAGTTTTTCTTGCCCCAAATGTCAGGAGCCCCCCAAATACGGAGCTAAGTTATGGTGGAAAAAACACCACCAGTAAAAAGTAAATACCAATAACCCCGTAAGGAGCGAGTAATAGAGACAGAGATGGAGAGAGACAGAGACAAGGGGGCTGGGGGGTGGGAAACCAGAACTGCAACAGTGAATACACTCAAACATCTACATTTACGATAAGTGTACACAAATGTACTATGTTCTTTTTTTCACTGTTGCAGTAATCACACTTGGGTTGATTCCCAAAGCTGAAGAATGGGTGGAGGCAGTCAAGAAGAGCTGGGGCTGGCTAGTATGCCCTGCAGGACTGCTGTTGCAACACCCGCCCTGGATTAGGAAAATATAGGCAGGTGGTAATGCTTGGTGAAGGTGTGAATAGAACTCCATGTAGCAGCTTCCAGAATGTCCCTGGTAGGGACTCCCCTGAGGTATGCTGTAGAGGTTGAAGTTGCCCTAGAGGAATACATTCTGAGCCCCAGAGAGGGTGGTTTCCCATGGTGTTTGTAACATAAATGGATACAGTATGCTATCCATTTGGAGATGGTTTGTTTTGATATGGCCTTGCCCTCTGCCCCTGGTGCAAAGCTGACTAGTAACTGGTCAGATTTCCTGAAGGGCTTAGTCCTATCAAGGTAGAATCTGAGCTGTCTGTGCACATCTAAAGAGTGCAAGATCCTTTCCCCTTTATTTTGAGGATTAGGGAAGAAGGTTGGCAAATGGATAGATTGGTTGAGAGCCACACTGGACACCACTTTAGGCATAACGGTAGGGTTAGACCTGAGGGAGATGCTGCCAGCTTGAAAAATAATGAAAGGTTCCACAGCCATAAGTGCTAGTAGCTCAGATACTCACTCTTCTAGATGAAGTGATGGCCAGAAGAAAGGCTGTTTTCCAAGAGAGGAATTTTAACTCTGCTGACGCTGCAGGCACAAAGGGAGGTAGCGTGAGCTTTTCCAGCACAAAGTTAAGGTCCCAAGCAGGGGTGGGGCTCTCCTTGGTGGCCTTAAGTTGTTGGTCCCTCTCAGGAACTGTTTGATGAGAGGATGAGAGAATTGAGATGGCTCGGTGTTGTAATGAGCCGAGATGGCAGAGGCATGGATCTTAATGGAAGAGAAGGCTAGGCCTCTGTGGAGTAGATCTGCTAGGTAATCCAGGATTAGAGGTAAGAAGGGCAGTGCTGTGTCCGCTCCTTTAAATCGAATCCAGGAACAAAACCTTTTCCACTTATCGGCATAGGATTTCCTTGTACTCGGTCTCCTGGCTTCAAGAATGACGTCCAGCATGCTTGGCTGGCCACTGGGGGGGAATTCAAGGAATAAGCCAGGCTGCAAGGATCAGGGTTTGGAGTTGCAAATGCAAGATCTGTCCCTCCTGCTGCGTGAGGAGGGTTGGGATCTGGGGTAGGTGCCATGGTGGCACCAGTAAAAGACTGCATAGTAGTGGGTACCAGTGCTGGCATGGCCAGTCTGGGGCAATCAGGATTGGCCTTGGTCTTTCCTGTCTTATCTTGAGTAATACTCTTGTAAGAGGAAGCAGTGGGGGAAATGCATAGACAGAGAGGTTTACCCACAGGAAGGATAGGGCATTCACTTTCCAGGCCCTGCTGTGAGGTGTCCTGGTGACGAATTTGCTGAGCTGCTGATTGTAGGGGGAGGAAAAAAGGTCCACCTCCAGGGTCCACCATTTCTGGGTTAGAAGGCTGAAAGTGTTGGGGTCTAATTGCCACTCATGAGGGTCTAGGAGATTTCTGCTTAAGTCATGTGCCAGAGAGTTTTGTTTGCCTGGCAGGAATTGAGCTTGCAGATGAATATGCATGGCCAAAGCAGTGTTACACTGGGTCATGGCTAGCCTGCAGAATGGGTAAGAGTGGGTTACCCCCTGCTTGTTGATGTACCACATCACTATGGTGTTGTCGGTATTTATTAGCAGGGGTCCTGGTGAGAGAAGGAATCTGAACGCTGTCAGAGCGTGCTGAACGGCTAGCATCTCTTTCTGGTTGATGTGCAGATGAATTTGACTTGGGCTCCAATGGCGCTGAATGCACCTGTCATTCAGATGTGCCCCCTAGGTATAGTCTGATGGATCTGTGGTTAGGGTCAGGGCAGCGTGGGGTTGTGTAAAGGGACGTCCCTTGTTGTGGTTGCATGCTGCTGCCCACCAAAGAAACTCTGTCCTTAGACAAGGTATGATAGATATAATGGTTTCCAGATCCTGAGAATGTTGGCACCAAAGACTTTTTAAGTACCACTGAAGTTTCCTCATATGCAGTCTGGCATATGGAATTAGTAGAATGCAAGAGGACATGAACCCTAGAGCCTGCAGGATTTTCCTTGTGGATAGCTGGGTTCTGGTGGCCATTTGAGTGAAGTAGCCTGTTAGATAGGCTTGTTTTTCTGGAGTAAGGAATGCCATCTGGGATGCTGTGTCCAAGCTTGCTCCCAGGAATACAATCGTTTGACTGGGGACTAGTTTTGATTTTTTTTCGTTGATAGTGTACCCCAGAGAGGTTAGAAGGTCCTTTACAAATGTCAGGTGCTGCAACAGCTTTTCCTGACTGCCTGAAACAGGCAATCGTCCAAGTAAGGGGATATTTGAATCTTTCTCGGTCTGCAATAGGCAATGGCTGGTGCCAGGCATTTTGTGAAGACTCTGGGAGCAGTGCATATGCCAAAGGGAAGTGCAGAGAACTGATAATGCATAGATCCTGCTCTGAAACGTAGATATTTCCTGCAGGAGTCCCTAATAGGTATGTGCAGATAGGCTTCTTTTAGGTCTAGGGTGGCTAACCAGGCATATTTGGACAGCATAGGAAGAAGCTGCTGAAGGGTGGGCAATTTTGGTACCACCCGGAAGGCGATTAGAATGGAAAGATCTAGGATTGGGGGTCAAGTGCCCTCTTTTCTGGGTACCAGGAAGAGTCTGGAATAAAACCCTTGACCTATCTGTTCTGCATGAACAGGCTGAATTGCCTTATGGAGAGCAGGGGTTGAACTTAGTTTTGTGTCTCTGCCCACTGGTTTGGAGGAAGGTCTGGGAAACCTTTTGGGGTTGGCAGTGTTTCGAAGTAAAATTTGTACCTCTGGGATACAATGTTGAGGACCCATCGGTCTTTGGTGATGGAGGTCCAGTTTTTTGAGTGATGGGCAAGTTTTCCTCCTAGGGGCACAAGACATTGGGCAGAAGTGAGGAGTGGAGTTGAGAAGTCATTGTGAATTCTTTCCGCAACGGGGTGGCTTAGCACTCCCTGTTTTAGAAGTGCAGGTACTCCATTGCTTAGATCTCTGCATAACCTGAGACTGTAATCTGGGGGGGGGGTCCGTTTCCCCTGGGTCTGGTTTGAGATGGCCTTGAGGGGGCTGGAAAGGACCAATGTTTCGGGGGGCAATGCCTACTGAATCTTGGAGGCTGCACTTGCAAATAATCTTTGACTTTCTGCATAGACTTGGCTTTTTCTTCCATCTTTTTTAGAACCTCTTCTGCTTTGGTGCCAAACGGATTGTCCTTGTTCACATGAGTGTCCAGTAATTTTGATTTGACATTGTCTGGCAAGGTCTGCTCCTTAAGTCAAGCATGCCTTCTAAGTACAGAACCTGTAACTGCTGCCCAGCAAGATGCTTCTAGGACATCAAACCCACATTGCAAGGTATGCTAGCTGACTTGGCTTGCAGAATGCATAAGCTCCTGTAATTCTTTATTTTCTGCACAGTCAGGAAAGGTAAATAATTCTTGCTTAATAAGTTCCATAATATGTTGCTGGTATTTCAGCATGTGGAACTGGCAATTCAATGCCCTAATGGCAAGAGCTGCAGTGGTGTATACTTTTTTGCCCAATCTGTCTAAAGCTCGAGAATCCCTGTCCGAAGGGGTGGGATTCTTAGCTGTAGATGCTTTCATGCCTTTAGGCCTTTGGGAAACTACCTCTGGGTCAGAAGTAGGATTTTTTTAAAAGAAATTTGACAGAGTCAGGGACTCTGTAGTACCTGTTTGGTTTCATTGGAGCAGGGGGTAAAGTATCAGGAGTTAGACTGGATTCCATAAAGACATTATCCACAACATCCAGAACAGGTGGAATAGCTAAGGGTCTATGCTGTGGCAAATCTAAAAATTCCCCAAGTCCCTTTTTGGACTGAGGATAATCCTGGCATTCCCAGTGGAAATGCTCTCAAAGTATATAGGGCATCTCCAAAAGAAAAATCCTCTGGAGGGAAAGCAGAAGGAATGGATTCCCCTGCATTTGAATCCTCATAAGCAGATAAAGGCATGTCTTCATATTCAGAAACCTCAGAGTCAGACTCTTGGTCAGTTAAAGCTGCTGGGGACAGGTCTCTTTCTCTTAGCAGGGGAAGGCTGGCTTCCCCTAATCAGCATGATCAGGTCTTATGCCATTTTAAGTATTTGAGATTGTGGCAAGGAAGCAGGTGCTTGAGTTTGGGTTGTCGGTTTTTTAAGCGTAGCTCGTAATCTTGACCTTAGAAACTCAGTAGGTTTAGACAGAACTGAAGACATGAAAATAGTCGTCAGTTTGTGTCGAATATCAGTAATGCGAAGAACTTTCTCAGAAGCCAGTGCCTGCACAGCGGCTCCGGACCCATCCAAGATAGAGACATCCACAGGTTCCATAGTAAAAGAAGAGTCTTGAGGCATACCGGACTCCAAACGGGTCTTGGTAGCAGCCTGCGAATCCACTGAAGTGGGCATCAGGGGATGTGAAAGCGCCTCAGAGTACCGGCAAACTGGTGACTAGCTTAACGAAGTGTTGTTAGCAGTTTTGGACCTGTGTGATCTGTCTCTGTCTTTATCCTTACGTTTTTTCGGAAGATCGGTAGACGGATGGGCTTACCGAAGCCATTTCGGAATATGGAGATAGAGGGCGAAAGTATCTAACGACAATAAGGGCCGGACGACGAATAGTTTGGGTGTTGAACAAAGCACAAAATCGACAGCGAGGTACGTCGTGGTCTGGGCCTAAACAGGTGACGCAGTAAGAATGGAAATCTCAGTGTGGTATTTGCTTTCCACAGGCGAGACAATTGTTAACTTTTTCTGACATCGGTTAGAGCAAGAAAAAAGGATCTCCAACGGGGTACTTAGCTTTAGAAGACTTCAGGATGATTCAATTCGGAAACGACTGGCACTCATTCGAACTGCTTCTGGCTCCTCAGCAAGAATGATTGATGCAATGGTGTCAGCTGGCTGTTTAGGACTGACGTCAGGTCGTCAGGGGTATAAAGTGACAGCAACTGACGCAGAAATACTCAGTCTCTGGTATTCGGGCAGACTGAGGGCTGCCTGCAGGCAGATAACCCAAGTGTGATGACTGCAACAGTGAAACACGAAGAACATCTTGTTTATTGGCAAAGAGAAAAGTGAAGATTCAGGCTTTCTGGAAGAAAAAAAGGGGGTGCCAGGGCTGAAGGGGGGGGGGTCTGTTAAATAGTCATTCTGAATTATTGGACTGTCCTTCGTTTTTGCAGTTTCCAGAATTATTCTTGGAATCTACTTACCTCTTATTAAATGTTTATTTACCTGCATTTTGTTGAGACAGTTTTTTTTTTTTTACCAAAATTGGATGATAATTTGAGAAGTCCTTGGAAAAGGAAGACTGAAAATTTTTCGAGATTCCCTGTATCCCATTCTTTTCATCACACTTAAGCACCTCTGAAGCAGAGTGGCCAAAACTAAATCGCTTATTGAAAGGAGAATTTAAAATATCATTTTAACATCATCTAGGAAGCTCTAAGAATGAAACTATGAAAACCTCCTCAAAACAGTGACAGTGGCCATAGCCCTTTAAGTATCAATGGAATCAAATCACATACTGTATACAATGACTAATGACTTGAATAGAATAAATTAAATTTAAAGCAGGTTTTTCCTCACAAGAAGAAATTACAATTAAAACATTCCTCGTTCTTTCACAATTAAGTCGGGACAAACCTTAACATAACAGCCTGACAAATTCTGAAAATTACAGTCGCAAAAGCATTAATTTTCACCCATACTTATTAATCTTCCCATCCTTATCAGAGAAAGTAGATTGGAATTAACTAAGTGCTAAGCAGCAGAAGTTTAACTAAAGCTATAGTTGCTGGATCAGGTTTAGGAAGACTGTATAAAAACTTCTAAGACTAAGGAACTTTATACATCCTATCTACCAAGCAGCCGCAGGCGGACTGTCAAAAACTTGCAGGCAGTAACACACACATCCTCCAAGGCAAACAAAATTGGTGGAATGGGTACAGGCTCTGGAAATTAATTCTCTAACAGCTCACACTAGTTTCTGAGGAGCTAAGAAACCTCTGAGTGTTCTCCCACTGAAAACACTGACACATTCTAGAAATAGTCTCAGAGAAACAGACCCCCCCCCCCCCAACAAAGAGAATCATAAAGTGAGTTCTCCTTTGAGACTGAATCAGAAATCTAAGGAAGAAACCCTGTATCTGTCCCTTTATCTTCCTGTCCAGATTCAGAATCATTAATCTCTCCAGAAACTACCTAACAAGAAAGCTCATTAGCCCAAATTAAATCCTGAACCAGAACAAGTAAACTATTACTGCTTAAGAAATTAGAGGCAGAGATGCTTAGTTTTCTGCTTCTTTTTGACATGAAAAATATGGCCAATAGTGGTATTCATTGTAGCAGCAGCTTTCCTATGGATGAACACAACATTCTGACAAAACAGGGAAGTTTTCCCAGTTTCCTCTTCCAGGACCAATAAGAGGGGCTCTCCCTTGCCAATTGAGAAGACCCCAACAGCTGTAAAAGATGTGGTTAGCCACCCCGGTCCACAGTGGCTGTAGGTGCTATACCAGAGGAATTTGGGATAAAAGAGGAGTGGTCTGCAGTACAACAAATGACCACAGCAGTCTCACCCACCCATGGCTGAGGCAAACTGCTAGCCTGTCGTGATAGGAAAGACTGCTTAACTTTTTCATTTTGTGACTGGAAGACAGACCCTGGGACCAATAGTCTGTTCCCATGGTTAGGTGAAAAATTGTGCTTCTTTCCCCAAAGAAAAAAAGCAGCAAATGCTGGTAAAATTAAAAAAAAATGTAAGTTACTTTTTTCTCTCCACATAAACACAGTAAAAAAATCACTTTAAAACAATATGCCAGCCCCCAAAAGTGAAATAAACACATTTTTCCACAGGAAAAAATGGTTTTCAGTTATTTAAACATTTTTTTTTTACTGACAGAAAAAAAAACAGCACTTCTGTTTAAAAGTACAATACAGTCTCGTGACAGTCCTTTAAAACCCAGACTCCTATGTTTTAAATAAACTTTGCAAAAACAAAGCAAAACACCAAACTACATCAATTATAGAGTTCCAAACAAAGCAGTCCAGGAGTAAAAAGCAAAAGGAACTAACAAAGTTATGTAAAATAAGATTAACAGCAAAGCTTGAGAGGTAAAACTCGTCTTCAGTTCTTAAACGAAAACACATTTTCATATATACACCATATGAGCAAATTCAGACCAATAGAAGTGCAGCAACAATAAAATCGAGTACTTGTTTTATGGAAAGAGAGACCTTCTCTTAAAAACAGGTTTTAAACTCAGTATCAGCCGGCCCGGGGGGGGGGGGGTCACATCTGCTTGAAAGTAATTAATCCATCTATATTCAACATTCTCAGCATTCAACAGAGTATCCCCTTCCTCTAATACTTCTTTCAATGGCTTTTACAACCTTAAATTTATTTATTTATTTTTTTATTTATTGACATTTGTTAACCGGGTTTGTCCAACTGGGCTTGTGGCCCATTTTCAGTGGAGACCCGAGGAGAAAAGCTCCAGTAGTGCATTTTAAACGAGTACAATTTTAAACAATATTGATACAATAGCAGTTCTAGCAAAAATATTCACATATGTTGGGTTACATGCATAAAGTTAAAGTTGCATTAAAAAGAAGCTAAGTAACAATTTTACATTGATGTAGTTCAACAGGTCAACAATAAAACATTTGTGTTTGTATAAAATTATGCAAATGCATAGTAGACACATTGGAGAGACAGGTGTAATGAGGTACTAAGTATGGTCCTTTTGATGGTACATAAAGGGAAGGAAGACTAGGTAGGGTCATGGCAAGGGCAGGTTTTGGAATTGAGAAAATAAGCTTTTAGTTCATTTTTGAAGTGTGTTACTGAACGTAAGTCAAGGGGAAGTTTGTTCCAAGCATAGGCAAGGGAGTGTTTGTAGAGTAGTTTGCCTACTGACCTTTTTGGGTGGTAGATATCAAGTAATTGTTGGTTAGATGTACGGAGGGTCCGGGATGGGATGTAGATGGAGACTAAGGAAGATAGAGATGGACAGATGGAGGGTTTATAAAGAATAGAGTGTAGCATATGAAATTGATAAGATAGCAGAAATTGGGGAAGTTCAAGCCATTGAAGAGAGTTTAAAGAAATGCAGTGGTGTGAGTTGTATGGGAGTTACTAATGAATCTGACTATTTTATGGTAAGTATGTTGGAGTTTGTTTAGAGTGGAGGCCTGGATATTGGTAAGAACTGGGGCGGCATATAAGAGGAAGGGGAGGAGGAGTGCCTGGCCCAGGGTAAGTCTAGATTCAGGGGTTAGGAATTTTTTGTTGCGATACAGAAGACCTAGTTTCTGTTTTTTTTTTTTTTTGTAGGCTGAACTTTAGTTCGTCATCGATAATGACCCCTAGGAGTTTTGTGTGGGTGTCAGGTTGGATAGTTGCATTGTTAGAAGATGTAATAAAAAAGGAGGTTTTGTGATGAGAAAGAGAATGGGGAAGGAAAAGTAGGAGTTTAGTCTTTTTGGGATTTAGGATCAATAGGTTAAGAGAGAGCCATTGTTCAGTGGATAGTAGGGCCTGTTGGGTCAGGGAGTGTAGTTCAGGAATGTTATTTGAGATGGATATAAGTGTGGAGTCGTCGGCATACTGAATAAGGGAGGATTCTTTGCATAAGGTGTAAAGATCATTAGTGAAGCTGTTAAACAAAAGGAGTCCCAAGATGGAGCCTTGGGGAACACCAGTGGAGATGGGAAGGAAAGGTGAGGAGGATGAGAGCAATTTAACAGATTGTTCCCTGCCTGATAGGTAACTATTAAACCAGGCAAGTGCGGAGGGGGATAGGTGGAGATTTGCGAGTTTGGAAAGTAGTAGAGGATGACAGACAGTATCGAAGGCTTTGGAGAGATCTAGGAAGAGACAGGAAATGAGTTTACTGTTGTCTAGGGCCTCTGCAATGATATGAGTGAAGGAGAGGAGGGCAGTGGTGGTGCTGTGTTGAGGAAGAAATCCATGATGGGTAGGGGTAAGTAAGTGGTGTGTGAGGAGGTGATTGAGAAGCTGTGAGTGAATAAATTTTTCTAATATCTTGGAGAGGGGGGACAGAATGGCAATGGGTCGGTAGTTTGAGGGGTCAGTAGAGTTTCCACCTTTATGAACAGGGATAGTGAAGGAAGATTTCCAAAGGGTGGGACAGTTGATTCCAGAATAGATCGATTAATTAGTATAGATACAGGATAGGCAATTGAGTCAGCAGCAAGTTTTAGGAATATAGGAGATAGATTGTTAGTGGAAGGAGATCAAGGTTTTAGCTTGAGTAGTACAAATTTGATGTAAGTAATGGGAACTGGCTCAAAAGAAAACAAAGTTTTGTTAGTGGGACTTGGAGAGATGGGTGCTGAAGTAGAGTTTGGCATAGAAGTCATCAGATTTTGGATGGAAGAGATAAAGTGTTTATTCAGGAGGGTAGCTGTTTCTTGAGAGGAAGAGTTAGGGTATGGGGAGGGATTAGAGGGCTTTCCAGGATAGAGGATGTTGTTGAGAGTTGACCAAAATTTTCGAGGATTGGATTTGTTGTTAAGCTGAGCAGAGCTATAGTAAAACTTTTTGTCATTAGCTGTATGTTTTTTGCAAGGTTCCTCACTTGCCTGTATTTTTGAAGAAAAGGTGGTTGTTTAGTTTTAGTCCAGGTTTTCCAAGCACAATCTTTTTGTTTCATAAGGGACCTAGTCTCTTTGGAGAGCCAGGGAGCATGGTTTGATTTTACTCTGATCTTCCTAGAGGGAGCTAAGGAGTTTAGAGTATTCATGAAGATGCTATTGAAAGTGCTTACAACATCGTTTAGGGGAAGGTGTTTTAGGATGGACTAATCTATGTTGTGGAGAATGGAGTTAAATTGGGATGAATTGAAAGTTGATAATTTTCTACAGTCTTTGATAAGGTGGGGTTTAGGAATATGGGAGTAGTGTCTTAAGATGATGGTAGGGAGATGATCACTGAGGGAGTTGGGTAAGGTGGTGGGATTGTGGTATTGGTGGGGGGAATTGGTAAGGATCCATTCTATGATGGAGCTGGAAGTGGAATTTTTATGGAAGCGAGTGGGAGATGTTATAAGCTGGTGGAAGCCGTGTAGGTGGATACTGAGCTGGGGGGAGTCAGTTCTGAGTTTGGACCAATCAATGATGACATCACCAAGGATAAGTGTCTCATAAGGTATGTTGTGGGAGAACCATGATAGGATGTTTTCAAGAATGGGCAGATTGTTACCAGGAGGAAGGAAGGTAGAGGCAATTGCAAGTTTTTTGTGGGGATTCAGATGGCAGTTAAGGATGATGAGATTTCAGCTGGGAGGAAGTCAGGAATTGGGGAAGGGTATGATGAGAGGTTAAGGTTGTCTGAGTAGAGGATGGCCACACCACAACCTTTTTTTACAGGTCTATCAGATCGGAAGATATTATAACCTGGTGGGAGTATTTTACTATTTGAGATTTGTGGCTCGAGCCAGGTTTCAGACAGGGAGAGGATATGAGGGGTATTGAGAGCTATCCATGAGTGCAGCTCAGTGACTTTATTTGCTAGACTTTGAATATTCAATAAGTAAATAGTTAAGTATTTGGATGGAGATGATTGTTGTGACTGAGGTCGGTGATTGTTAGAGAAGTAAGATGGAGGCAGTGTAGAGGTAGTTTTGGGGAGAGAAGAGGGGCCAGGGTTGGGAAGGATATCTCCAGAACAAAGTAGGTTTTTAGTGAGGAGAGAGTGTGCAGTACATGCTAGATGGAGTTTGTATAGTTTTGACTTAGCTATGTGGGAAGGTTTAAAAACCTGTATTACGGATAGTTTATATAGACTTGAGGTAGAGGTAGTAAAGAGATTAGGGGAGATGGTAAAAGATGAAGTAGTTGGATATATGTTGTATGAGTGAGAGGTTGGTGAACACAGGAGTGGGTCAGAGAGATTGGAGTAGTAAGAGGTGGAGATATTCTCTAAGGAGTAGCGTAGAAGATATTAGAAAAACATACATGTTGGAATAAAATATGGTCAGATAGAGTAAGTAGAGACAGTGGTGTAGAGGAAGTGGTGTTGACAAGATTGACAGATTAGTAAGGTGGTTGTGGCAATAGGCAGAAAGTGGAATTGTAGTGGCTAGTGGGACAGGAAGGGGAGGGATAGTTAGGTATAAAGGTAACTTAAAGGAACTTTAATAATGCTATGCATTTTATTTGAGCTTATAAAAGAACTAAAAATAAGAAACAAGTCGCACCAGACTAACGGACTTCCCTTCACCATTTCAAAATACTTAAAATACCTGTTAACTCTGGTATGTATTTGTATTTTCCACCTGACTTGTTAAGGGATGTCCAGCTTGTTACTGTAGAATACTTGATAACTCTGTATGTATTAGTACTTGTATCTACTTGTTAAATGTATGTGGAGCTTTTCTCCCCGGGCCTCACTGAAAATGGGCTCACCTAGGCTCAGTGGACCTTCCTGGTAAACAAATGCAATACATAAATAAAAATAATACCCCCCTTGTTCCTTAAAAAAGAACTTTAATAATAAAATAATAAAATTACAAACATGATTAAGCACTTTTGTCCTTAATAGCAATGGACTTCATTGCCTTCTTTGTTTGTGAACTTACAATATGTTTACCTAAGACATTACTCTCCACTTCCCTACATATGTCAGATAGGTGCTGCACTATCCTTTCTTTTAACACTCTCTTGGTTTTTTGCAACATAAAATGAAGTACATTTTTCACAGGCGGCCAAGTAAGCCACATTCTTGGTTTTACAAGTGGCAAGCATATGAAAATAAAATATGTCTTGCTTGTATTAGTGTGTATAAAAACATTGTTCTTATTTAGATAGTGACAAAACTGGCAATCATAGCACAGTACAGTATTTTTAAGTTTTAAGCATAGGATTCTTAAAGCAGGTCTTTATAACAGAGCTGTTTCAGATTCCTCGATTTCCTACACACAAGACTAGGTGATGAACCTATAACTTATTCAACCACATCAGATGTGCATAGTACAGACTAATTTTGCATTATAAGTTGTTTAACCCTATTAGTATGTGCATTATATACCTACATTTATTCTTGAAGTACCATCCATAATATTACTTACAGTCCTATTAGCTGGGCTTTCTTCTACATCTCAGAGATATGGTCTAGCTAGGCCATCTCTTTCACTCAAAACTTGTTTCTTTATTTTCTTCTAACAGTTTAATACTATAGCCCCTATCTTTAAACTCTGTGACCATCTCAAGTAGCTATTTGACACAGTCAGATATGTCTATATTTAGCCGACTGGCTCTAAGGAATTGACTATGCACAATGCCTATGTATATGTGGGGGTTGCATACTAGTGTTAAGTAAATATCTAGCAGTTTGAACTTCTTTTCTGTAAATTCTAGTACTTACTGCATTATCTTTAATATATACATCAATATCCAAAAAGTTTGTCTGATTTTGAATAACTAGGTTTAAACTTCAAGAAGTAGTAAAATCAATTCATGTAAAAAATAAATAAATAAATAATTCCAAGGTTTCAATACTGCCCTGCCACAAAAACATGTCATCCACAAATCGCTTAAAAATGTTATGTTTCTAACAAAAGCACTAAGTGTCAGAGAACATGTTCTCATCTTCCCAAAAGGAAACTGCAAGATTTGCATTGGTGTTGGCAACGGCTTGATAGTATATGATTTTATCATGCAAAACTGCATTATTACATAGCACAAGATCTAACAGAGCACAAAGAGCTTCTACTTGACTGCTACTCTTGTCTCTGTACATACAGATAGCATCTAACAGTTTCAACTCCACAGTCGTTAGGTAAGACAGTAAATAAGGAGTTTACATCCAGTGTTACAAACACTATTTCTTTGAATTTATCTGTTACAGATACAGCTTCATCAATTTAGTTGACATTTATGTAACTGCGTAATGAAGTCTCATGTCTTAAATATAACTTTTAACAAAACTCTGACAAGGTTTCAAGTATTTTTTTCTCCAGAAAAATAGATATAAACTGTCACCCACCCAGGGCCTGAAACAACTGGTCTCACTGTGGGATTAGCTAGATCTTTATGGATCTTGGGAAGACCATAAATAACAGGATGCATCACTTCCAAATACATATACTCATCTAAAGTAATAGTGTGTGTAAGTTGCACATCATAAATGTGACTTGCAAGTAAAAATCAACTGTTGAGCAAAGCTTGTAATAACCACTTTAAAAGTACTATCACTTAACAGCATTAATCTGTCACTATACAACATTTTATTCATTACCTCTATAGTCCTAGCTTTACC
>NC_056735.1:291705260-291760260 GCF_019279795.1 Protopterus annectens
TAAGAACGATTTACTTACATGTGATGAAGAGGAATCATCTTCTTCCATAGGATAATCTACAATCTGACTCCCATTCTGAAATAAACATTTCAGAATTCAAAGTTATAAGATGATATTAAAGTGACAAATTTACTATGTTCATAATACAACATTTTCAAGTATGTAACTGCATCTCAGAAAAGCAACAGCACTGGAGGAATAACATAATTAAAATGTACTAAACGTAACAGCAGGTGGATGACTTACTTTCCCCTGACTCGCAATAAAGCCTCTTACCTCAAATTTCCCAAGTAATTCCAATACAATGCCTGCATATGCACTGTGTGGCCATTAATGGCAACAGAAAGTAGAGTATAAAAACAGGCAGCATAACTTCAAAACATACTCTTCAAGTTCCATTGCCATAAAAGACACTGCCACACCAAATAATAAACAGCAGTAATCACACCTTCAGCAGCCACAGGCTATCAGTAGTTCCGCATTGTACCTTTTTAATAACAAACTTACCAGCTCTAAAGGCATGCATACCCCTTATCAAAGCCTTATAACTTTTAAATTCACAACTTAATTTTTATTTCATTTTGTTCACCTGGGGAATGAGCTGGTCGAGCACCATTTGTCATTTCCCTGCCCTAAAGGTAGATACAAGAAACCTTCAGCCAGAGTATTTATAAAATGTATGAACATAGAGGTTGATAAAACAATGAAATTATTCACATAAATTACAATATTTATAAGCGCATATACCAATATGAAATGAGTTAACATAAATGAGACACATGAATATAACAGTAGACAAAATGACAGTGTACAGTAAAACTGTAGAAGTGTAGGACATGATTAGTATGCATAAGTGAGTGCAGTTAGAAGACAGCATTCCTTTATGAACAGGTCAACAGCTAGCTGAGTGAGACAAGTGTCCTGTAGTGTCACACTATGTGTTGATTAGTGTAGATGGTTACACAGTGATGTTTTATGACCAGTGTAAATTGTACAGTCTTTCCAAATGGCATTAGTTAAGTTTCCACTAACTTATCTTCTTCTTTCGGCTGTTCCTATTAGGGGTCGCCACAGCAGATAGTACAGTTGTGTACCTACCATAAATGTAGATGTTCAAGTGTATTCACTGTTGCAGTCATTACACTTGGGTTATCCTGCTGGCAGGCGACCCGTAGTCGGCCCGAGTTCCAAAGTCTTGGTCCAGCGTTGGTTGCTGTCGCCTCTTCCCTGACATCAGTGCGCCAGGGGTATGAAAGTTGCAACAGACACCATTTTCTTCAGTTTTTCTTGCCCCAGATGTCAGGTGCCCCCAGATAAGAAGGCTGAAAAGATAAAAATATGCCAAACAACCATGCATATATTACTATAAACATTTCCTTCATCTACAAGCAAATACACCACATAGGTTGTATAGAGTTGAGAAGTGCAGAATAGTCCCAGCAAAGAGGGGGATAGTGGGAGGGTAACCTGGACTGCAACAGTGAATACACTCGAACATCTACGTTTATGGTAGGTACACAACTGTACTGTTCACCATGTTTCACTGTTGCAGTCATTACATTTGGGTAGAATCCCAAAGCTGAGGTTGGGTGGCTGGGTCTAGATTGGATTTGGTGAGGCTAACAAGCCCTGCAGAACTGCAGTGGCAAAGCCTGCTCTGGATATGGAGTATAGTGGTAGGTGGTAGTGCTTGGTAAAAGTGTGCACTGAGCTCCAGGTTGCAGCTTCTAAAATGTTTTTGGTTGGAACCCCGCTGAGGAAAGCTGCTGAAGGGGCTGTTGCTCTGGTAGAATGAGGCCTAATGCCCTTAGGCACAGATTTGCCATGTTGTGCATAACAGAAGCGGGTGCAGTGTCCTATCCATATGGAGATTGTCTGCTTTGTAATAGGCTTTCCTTGTGATCCTGCAGCATATGCTACAAACAGTTGCTCAGTTTTTCTGAAAGCTTTTGTTTTGTCCAAGTAAAATCGCAGCTGCCTGTGTATATCCAAAGCATGCAGAAGTCTTTCCCCTTTATTCTGGGGATTTGGGTAGAAAGTAGGTAAATGAATGGTTTGATTTAAGGCCACATTGGAAACCACTTTTGGCATGAATGTTGGGTATGTCCTGAGAGAATCCCTGTCTTGAAGAACGATGAGGAAAGGTTCCACAGCCATCAATGCCTGTAACTCTGAGACTCTTCTTGCTGAAGTTATTGCTAGGAGCAGAGCAGTTTTCCATGACAAGTATTTTGGATCAGCTGTGCTGGCTGGTTCAAATGGAGGCAGTGTTAATTTTTCTAAAACAAAATTGAGGTCCCAAGTAGGCACTGGTGCTCTCCTAGGGGGTCTTATATTCTTTGCCCCTCTGAGGTACTGTCGTAGTAGAGGATGTGAAAAAATAGGAGGATCCGTATTGTAATGAGCTGAAATGGCAGAGGCATGGATTTTAATAGATGAAAAAGATAGGCCTTTGTCCAACATGTCACAACATGTTCTAAAAACATGCTTCTGGAGTATTTCTCCCCGGGCCTCCGCTGAAAACAGGATTGGTGGAACCTAGTCGGACTTTCCCGGTCAACAAATGTTAAATAAATAAATAAAAAAAAATAAAAATAAATAAAACATCTCAGGTCAGGTATTGCAAAATCTGAGGCATATGAGGGGACCAGGGGGTTGAGCCCTTGTTCCCGTTTCCAAGCACAGAATCTCTTCTATTTTTCTGCATAAGATTTCCTAGTGCTGGGCCTCCTGGCTTCCAAAATTACATCCATAACAGCTTTAGAGAGAGGTGCAGTCTGAGTGGCTACAATATCTGCCATGCTGCCAGGTTTAAGGTTCTGAGTTGACTGTGCAGAATCTGATTGTTTTGCTGTGTCAGAAGATGAGGAATTTGAGGTAGAGGCCAAGGTGGTCCTTGGGACAAAGTCTTTAGGACTGGGTACCAGTGCTGGCGTGGCCAGTCTGGTGCAATCAGGATCATTTTTGGCCTCTCGTCTGACTTTTAGAAGCACCTTGGTGAGAAGAGGCATCGGAGGGAAGGCATAGACTGTCAGGTTTTTCCAGCTGAATGACAGAGCATCCACTTTCCATGCTTGAAAGTGATAAGTCCTTGTGCAAAATTTCTGTATTTGGCAATTGTGAGGGGAGGCAAAAAGATCTATGTTTGGGTGTCCCCATTTCCTTGTTATGTTGAACACTTGTGGATTTAGCTTCCATTCGTGAGGATCCATGAGATTTCTGCTTAGTTCGTCTGTCAGTGTATTTTTTGTTCCTGGCAGGAATTGTGCTTGCAGATGTACCCGGTAGGTCAGTGCTGTGTTCCACAAAGTCATGGCTTGTCTGCATAGGGGGTAGGAATGTGTGCCCCCTTGCTTGTTTATGTACCACATAACTGTGGTATTGTCAGTCTTTATTAATAGTTGTCCTGGATGTATTAGGTCCTTGAAGGCTGTCAGAGCATTCTGTACAGCTAGCATCTCTTTTTGATTGATGTGAAGATGCATTTGTTCCTTGAGCCACGTGCCCTGAATACATTTTCCTGCCATATGTGCTCCCCCAGGCATAATCCGATGCATCTGTATTGTCTGCCTGGCTTTAGGTAAGGTGAAAGGCTGTCCCTTGTTGTGGTGACAGGCCTGGGACCACCATCGAAACTCCTGTTGTAGGCAGGGAATCAAGGTTATGATAGTCTCTAGGCTGTGAAGATGCCGAGTCCAAACACTTTTTAGATACCATTGTAGTTTCCTAATATGCAGTTTTGCATATGGAATTAGTAGAATGCAGGATGCCATGAAACCCAGGGCCTGCAGAATTTTTCTTGCAGGGAGCTGGGTGCCTTTGTTTGTCTGGCATGAGATAAGCCATCTGGGCAGTTGTATTTAAGCTTGCACCCAGGAATATTATCTCTTTGAGAGGGCACTAGTTTTGATTTCTTTTCGTTTACTGTGTACCCTAGGCAAATTAGCAATCTTTTTACAAACGACAGGTGCCTTAGAAGAATGTCCTTGCTCTCTGCTTGAATAAGGCAGTCGTCCAAGTAGGGATATATTTGAATTCCTTTTTGTCTGCAAAATGCTATTACTGGTGCCAGGCATTTTGTGAAGACCCTGGGCACAGTAGATAAGCCAAAAGGCAGTGCAGAGAATTGGTAATGCATTGAGCCTGCTATAAATCGGAGGTATCTTCTGCACGATTGTCTGATTGGGATGTGCAGGTATGCCTCCTTGAGATCCAAAGTAACTAGCCAAGCCTCCTTGCCCAGCATGGGCAGAAGTTGTTGTAGTGTTAAAATTTTGAATTTTGGAACATCCAGGAAAGTATTTATGATTGACAGGTCCAGTATTGGTCTCCAGGCTTTGTCTTTTCTGGGCACTAAGAAAAGTCTTGAGTAAAATCCTTGTCCCTGTTCTTCTTGTGGAACTTTCTGAATAGCTCCCATATCTATAAGAGCAGCAATCTGTTTTTGTGCCTCTGCCCATTGGTTTTGTGGCAGGTTTGGCATACCTTTTGGTTTTGGAAGCGTGTGGAAGTGGAACCTGTACCCCCTGAGATACTATATCCAGCACCCACTGATCTTGGGTGATCATGTGCCAATTTTTTGAGAAAAGTGCTAGCTTTCCCCCTAGGGGTGCCGTCAACTGGTAAGAGCTTGGCATTTGCAGAGGGAAGTCATTGTGACGGTTTCCTATAAGGTTGTGATTTGTCTTCTCCTCCTTTGGGGGCTGAAGCACCCCATTGTTTAGGGCTGTAGGAGCCTTGGGGCTGAGATCTGCCTCTTGGGCATCTGTATCTGCCTCTTTGTGGCCTGTCTGACACTGGAAAGGACCAATTTTTTGACGGCCAGTTTCTGCTGAATCTAGGTGGTTGAACCTGAAAGAAATCTTTCACCGTTTGCATTGACTTTGCTTTATCCTCCATTTTCTTTAACACCTCTTCTGCCTTAACGCCAAACAAAGTATCATGCTGTAGTGGAGCATCCAATAATTTTACTTTAACATGGTCAGGTAAACTTTGTTCTTTCAACCAAGCATGTCTTCGAATAACTGAGCCTGTAACTGTGGCTCTACAAGAAGCTTCTAATGAATCAAAACCACAATGCAAAGTATGCTTTCCCACTTGTTCAACTGCATGCAATAAATAGTACAGTTTTGTACCTACCATAAATGTAGATGTTCGAAGATCCACATTGCTGCAGTCCTTACATATGGGTAGTCCGCTGTCCTCGGTCGGCCCGAATACCAAAGTATTAGGCTGACGTCGGTCATGGGCGCTCAGATCTGACATCAGAGCGTCAGGGTATAAAAGCGCATGACCGACGTCATATCCTCAGTCTTTTCTTGCCCCAGATGTCAGAAGGCCCTAAAAAGAAAGGCCACAGCCAAAATAGAATACTTCCCAAAAAAGGCATGTACAAATAACAGCTACCACCCAAACCATACAACCAATCCAAACTGTAGAGGGGAAGGAGGGAGGGTAAATTGGACTGCAGCAATGTGGATCTTCGAACATCTACATTTATGGTAGGTACAAAACTGTACTATGTTCTTCATCTCACATTGCTGCAGTCCTTACATATGGGTAGAATCCCAAAGCAGAGGTAAAGGGAGGCTGGCAAAATCATAAAGCATTGGGAGCTGCCAAAATGCCCTGTAAGATTGCAGTGGCAAATCCAGCCCTAGATTTGGAATAAAGAGGAAGGTGGTAATGTTTAGAAAAAGTATGCACTGAACTCCAAGTAGCTGCTTCCAAAATATCTTTAGTAGCTACTCCCCTTAAAAAAGCTGTAGAAGTGGCAGTAGCCCTAGTGGAATGAGGCCTGATTCCAGCCGGAATCTCCTTACCATGATGGGAATAACAGAAAGCAATACAAAAACCAATCCACTTAGAAATAGTTTGTTTTGAAACAGGTTTTCCCTGAGAACCCAAAGCAAAAGAAACAAACAACTGCTGAGACTGTCTGAACCCTTTAGTTCTGCTCAAATAATAACGCAACTGCCTGTGAATATCCAAAGTGTGCAAAATTTTCTCCCCTTTATTTTGGGGGTCTGCATAAAAAGTAGGCAAATGAATAGATTGGTTCAAGGCCACATTAGAAACCACCTTAGGCATAAAAGTAGGATTAGTACGCAAAGATACCCTATCCTTATGAAAAATTAGGAAGGGTTTAACTGCCATAAGAGCCTGTAATTCAGAAACCCTTCTTGCAGACGTAATGGCCAACAAAAAAGCAGTCTTCCAGGACAAAAACTTTAACTCGGCAGTAGCTGCAGGCTCAAAAGGTGGTAAAGTAAGTTTTTCCAACACAAAATTGAGATCCCAAGCAGGAGTAGGAGCTCTACGTGGGGGTCTTATGTTCTTTGCCCCTCTAAGAAATTGCTTAAACAAAGGATGAGAGAATAATGGAGGGTCACAGTCATAGTGAGCAGAAATGGCTGCAGCATGAACCTTTACAAAGGAGAAAGACAAACCCTTGTCTAATAATTCTGTAAGATATTGAAGAGAAACACCTAAATCAGGCTTGGAAACATCAAAGTCCTTCGCTTTGCTCCAAATAAAAAACCTTCTCCATTTATCAGCATAAACTTTCCTTGTACTAGGCCTTCTGGCCTCCAAAATAACATTCAAAACTTGTTGTGGAAGCTGAGACCCTCCAGGGTCTAGAACAGAATATGCCAGGCTGTTAGATGTAGGGACTGAATCCTGACATTGAGGAAATGATTGCCCTCCTGTGACAAAAGGTGCGGAATCAAGGCAAAGGCCATGGAGGCTCCTGCCAAACTTCTCAGCAGTGGGTACCAGTGCTGTCGAGGCCAATCTGGAGCTATTAGAATCATGGATGGCTTGTCTTGTCTGGCCTTCAAGAGTACCTTGGGGAGGAGAGGCAGAGGTGGAAAGGCATAGACGTGAAGATTGCTCCAACTGAATGATAGAGCATCCACTTTCCAAGCTGTGGGATGAAACATTTTTGTGCAAAACTTTGGCAACTGGAAATTTAGTGGAGAAGCGAACAGATCTATGTCTGGAGTTCCCCATATCACTGTCAACTTTCGAAATACATGAGGATCCAATTTCCACTCGTGGGGATCCACTATCTGTCTGCTCAAAACATCTGCTAAGGAGTTCTGTGCTCCTGGTAGAAACCTTGCCTGAAGATTGAGGTGTAAACAGAGCAGTCTCCCACAAAATCATTGCTTGCCTGCAAAGAGGGTACGAATGGGTTCCCCCTTGCTTGTTGATGTACCACATGACAGTTGTGTTGTCTGTTTGAATCAACACTTGCCCTGGGTGAAATAAATCCTTGAAAGCCATCAATGCAAATTGGACTGCTAACATCTCCTTCAAGTTGATATGCAAATGTTGAAGTCTGGCAGGCCACGTGTCTTGAACCCATTTTCCATTGAGGTGTGCTCCCCAAGCCTTGTCCGAGGCATCTGTCATTAAAATCTGACTCGCCTCTGGTCGGGTCACAGAGAGTCCCTTGTTTAGGTGACATTCCTGAGCCCACCACAAAAATTCCTTTTGAATGCAAGGTATTATTTGAATGACAGTGTCCAGATCTTGGCAGTGGTGTGTCCATACATTTTTGAGATACCATTGAAGCTTCCTCATATGCAGTTTGGCATTGGGAAGCACCAGGATACAAGATGCCATGAACCCCAAGGCTTGAAGGACTGTCTTTGCAGTCAGCCTGGACCATAGAGACAATTGATGGAAGTAAAGAGTAAGGTTCTTTTGCTTGTCCGGGGTCAAAAAAGCCATCTGGGAAGCTGTATTCAGTCTCACACCCAGAAAGCACATTTCCTGAGAGGGTACTAGACTGGACTTTGTTTCGTTCACAGAATACCCTAGGCACCTTAACACTGCTATCACATACTGTAGATGATGAAGAAGTTCGTACTTGTCTTGAGCAAGAATCAGGCAATCGTCCAAATAAGGATAAATTTGTATTCCTCTCAACCTGAAGAAGGCTATCACTGGAGCCAGAACCTTTGTGAACACCCTGGGCGCAGTAGATAAGCCAAAGGGCAATGCAGAGAACTGATAATGTAAAGTTCCAGCCAGCGCAGGTACCTCCTGCAACTGGGCCTGATAGGAACATGAAGATAAGCCTCTGAGATCCAGAGTTACCATCCAGTGATCTTTGCCCAACAGAGGTAAAAGTTGTTGCAACGTCAACATTTTGAATTTTGGAAAGTCCAGGTATGTGTTGAGGATAGATAAATCCAAACTCGGCCTCCACGTGTTTCCTTTCTTTGGTACTAGAAACAGGCGAGAATAAAATCCTAGGCCCACTTCTGACAGAGGGACCTGCTGTATAGCTCCCAATTGAAGAAGTAAAGAAATCTGCTTGTGAGCCTCTACCCTTTGCTGAGGAGGAACGTCTGGCATGCCTTTGAAAGGAGGCAATGTATGGAAATAAAACTTGTAGCCTCGGTCTATAATGTCCAATACCCATTTGTCCTGGGTGACTAAAAGCCAGTTTTGCTTGAAGAGTGCCAACTTTCCTCCCAAAGGAGCTGCCAGGCAAGAAGAATCTGGCAGCAGAAAATGCAGGTCATTGGGCCTGTTTACGAAAGGACTGGCCCCTGCCCTCACCTGTAGATTGTGCAGGTGAACTCCATGTTCTAGGCCTGAAAGTACTCTGAGCTCTGCCCCTACCACGTCTAGATCTACCCCTAGACTGTGAATCAGAAGAAGGATAAGCCCACCCCTTAGTAGGCCAATTCCTGCTAAACTTAGGAGGCTGCACCTGCAAAAAATCTTTAACAGTCTGCATAGACTTAGCCTTGTCTTCCATTTTCTTCAAGACCGACTCCACAGGAGAACCAAACAAAACTTCAGACTGTAAAGGAGCATCCAAAATTCTAGTTTTAACATGCTCTGACAAATTCTGATCCTTAAGCCAGGCGTGCCTGCGAATAACTGAACCAGTGGCAGCCACCCTGGAAGAAGCCTGTAAAGCATCAAAACCACACTGCAAAGAATGCTTACCCACCTGTTCAGAGACATGTACCAAATCCTGTAATTCTTTACACTCTATGCCCTCTGCCAAAGCATCCACTTTAGATTTTAGTTGAGTAAGGAGAAAATTCTGATACTTCAACATATGAAACTGGCAATTCAAAGCCCTCATTGCTAAAGTGGAAGAGGTGTACACCTTTTTACCCCATCTATCCAAAGCTCTAGCCTCTTTATCTATAGGAACCGGATTCTTTACAACAGAAGCCCTGACACCCTTAGGTCCCTGGCTAATAGTTTCTGGGTCAGCCCTTGGACTCTTATACAGATATTTATGAGCCTCAGGCACCCTGTAATACCTGTCCGGCTTAACTGGCGCAGGAGGCAGAGAGTCTGGATTAAGGGAAGCCTCGGAGAAAACGTCTTGAACAACATCCAAAACAGGAGGTATAGCCAAGGGCCTATGTTGTGGTAAAAACAAAAATTCCCTAAGCCTCTTCCGGGAATCTGAGAAATCCTGACCTTCCCATTTAAAATCCTCCCTCATAGAATGTAGGGTTTCCGAAAAAGAAAAATCCTCTGGAGGAGAAGCAGAAGGAGTGGAATCCTCTGCATCAGAATCAGAATAAGGAGGAAAATCCTGAATGTCTTCAGCCGAAGACTCTGAGTCATCTGAAGCCTGATCCAAACTTTCCACCTCTGGCTCCACCCTAGGCCTCTTATCAGGAGGGGGCATAGAACCTCTGATTAAAGAAATCAAATCTTCTGCCATTTTAAGCATGTGTTTTTTAGGCACAGAACCTGCAGAACTAGGACTGACACCCGTGGAAGGCAAACCAGCCCTGCCTTTGGAAGGAATCCTAGAGACAGAAGAAGGCCTAACCACCTTAGGCAAGGAAGGGAGAACAGCAACCTGAGAGGCCCCCTCAGCCTGACCTGACTCCTGAGAGGCCACATCTTGCAAAATTAAAGTCTCCCCCTGAGACTCAACTGAAACCTCGGCCGGATCCACAGATTCCACCGTAGTTTCTAAAGAACCGGCGTCCGGAACGGACGACTCATCCTGCCTGGACTTTAAAGATTTGTCTTTGCGCTTCTTCGCGGTAGCGGGCGTCGGAGGATCCGACGGCATGGTATAATTACACCGCTTACCAAAGACAAGCCTAGCGCAATCTAACCTACGTTTAATGGTGCGCTTATTAAACCTAGCACAAAAGCGACACCCGACTACGTCGTGCTCAGGTCCCAAACAAGGAATACAAAGAGAGTGATAATCCCTATGCGGTATCTGTTTCCCACAAGAAATACAATTATTCACTTTTTCTGACATCCGGAATTAACTGAGGCAAGAAAAAACAAAACTATTCTAGCGGGTACTTAGCCCAACTTGGATTCGGTCTGAAACTCAGAATACGAAAATTTCAGAACGCCAAACGGCACTTGCAACGTTGCTTCTGCATCGGACCATGCGGCAAAAAAGACTAAGGATATGACGTTGGTCATGCGCTTTTATACCCTGACACTCTGATGTCAGATCTGAGCGCCCATGACCGACGTCAGCCTAATACTTTGGTATTCGGGCCGACCGAGGACAGCGGACTACCCATATGTAAGGACTGCAGCAATGTGAGATGAAGAACATCCTGCATTTCTTTACTGTCAGGACTTTCTATGTTTGTAACCATTTTCTGCTTTAACAATGACATGAGATACTGTTGATATTTAAGCATGTGAATCTGACAGTTTAAAGCTCTTACAGCTAAAGCAGGACAAGTGTAAACTTTTTTCCCCCCATCTGTCCAGAGCTCTGGAATCCCTATCTGAGAGGACTGGATTTTTGGCAGTGGAAGCCTTAACCCCCTTAGGGTCCTGAGAAATTGTTTCTGGGTCTGCAGCAGGGTTTTTGTAAAGAAATATATGAGAGTCAGGGACCTTGTAGTACCTGTCTGGCTTTACTGGTGCAGGGGGTAAAGAATCTGGAGTCAGACTGGATTCAGAAAAAAAACATCTACAATATCAAGCACAGGGTGGATAGCCAGGGGCCTGTGCTGAGGCAATGAAAGGAAATCTCTGAGCCTTTTCTTGGATTCTGAGTAATCCTGGCTCTCCCAATGGAAATGCTCCCTCATGGTGTGCAGGGTTTCCCCAAAAGAATAATCCCCAGGCGGTGAGGCTGAAGGAATGGACTCTTCAGCATCAGAGTCCTCATAGGGAGGGAGAGAATAGCCCTGCTCAGAAGAAGAATCAGAGGAAATGGAAACCTGATCAGAGGAATCATAATCAGTGTCTTGCCTAGGCCTTTTATCAGGAAGGGGATGGGAGCCCCTGATTAAAGTAATAAGGTCTTCGGCCATTTTAAGCATCTGTTTCTTTGGCATGGATGACTGTTCTGGAGAATGCTGCACTTGTTTCCTTGTCTTTAATGGTGTTTTGGACTTTGCCTTTGCTGCTGTAGTAGCCTTAATTGTAAGCTGTGAAGGTCTGAAAACACCCTCAGAAGCCGATGCCTGCTCAGTGGCTCCGGACCCATCTGAGGGTATAGTTTCCATAGGCCCAGTACCTTGAGTTTCCACAGGCCTCAGTGTCTCCACATGGCTGTTGGTCAAGGCCTGTGGCTCTGAGGTAGCGGGTGTCAGGGGCTGCGAAAGACCCTCACTGAGAACTGGCGACTGGCCTAGAAGAGGCTTCGTCATCGGTTTTGGACCTCGGATGCCTGTCCTTTTCTTTGTCTTTACGTTTTTTATACATTCCGGTCATTGGTTGGTCCGACGGCATTATATAATTAAATCATCCAAAACAATGTAGGGCAAAATCAAACAGACGTTTAATAGTGCGTTTATTGAATCTAGCACAAAACCGACAACTAGTAACGTCATGGTCAGGGCCTAGGCAAGGAATGCAGTAAGAGTGAAAGTCCTTATGCGGTATTTGCTTCCCACAAGAAATACAATTATTAACTTTTACCGACATCGGTCTGGAGCAAGAAAAAGTTTCTCCAACGGGGTACTTAGCTTTATTGAAGACTTTGGTTCTCAAATTCAATTTTGAAAATCTCAGGAGTCGGCCGACCGGCACTAGCGAACTGCTTTTGCGTCGGCACGGCGAGGCAAGAAAGACGGGAGAAAATGGCGTCGATTGCAACTTTTATACCCCTGGTGCACTGATGTCAGGGAAGAGGCGAAAGCAACCGTTGCCGGACCAAGACTTTGGAACTCGGGCCGACTACGGGTCACCTGCCAGCAGGATAACTCAAGTGTAATGACTGCAACAGTGAAACACGATGAACATCATCTGTTTCCATTTCTTCCTGTCCTCTGTATCTTGCTCTGTCACACCAACCACCTGCATGTCCTCTCTCACTACATCCATAAACCTTATCTTAGGCCTTCCTCTTTTCCTGTTAACTGGTAACTTCATCCTTAGCATCTTTTCCCAATATACTCAGCATCCCTCCTCAACACATGTCCAAACCAACATAATCTTGCCTCTCTGACTTTGTCCCCAAACCTTCCAACCTGGGCTGACCCTCTAATATACTTATTCCTGATCCTATCCATCCTCGTCACACCCAGTGCAAATCTTAACATCTTTAACTCTGCCACATCCAGCTCTAACTCCTGCCTTTTTGTCAATGCCACTGTCTCCAACCTATATAACATAGCTGGTCTCACTACCCTCTTGTAGACCTTTTCTTTCACTCTTACTGGTACTAGTCTGTCACAAATCACTCCTAACACTCATCTCCACCCACTCCATCCTGCCTGTACTCTCTTCATCTCTCTTCCACATTCACCATTACTCCATTACTCTGAACTATTGATCCCAGGTATTTAAACTCATCCACCTTCGCCACCTCTGCTCCTTGCATCTTCACAATTCCTCTATCCTCCCTCTCATTCACATGTATATTTTGTCTTAGTCCTGCTGACCTTCATTCCTCTTCTCTCTAGAGCATATCTCCATCTCTCCAGGGTCTCCTCCACCTGTTCCCTACTCTCACTACAGATCACAATGTCATCTGCAAACATCATAGTCCACAGGGACTCCTGTCTGATCTCGTCTGTCAACCTGTCCATCACCATTGCAAATAGGAAAGGGCTCAGAGCTGATCCTTGATGTAATCGCACCTCCACCTTAAACACATCTGTCACTCCCACCGCAGACCTCACTGCTGTCACACTACCCTCGTACATATCCTGTACTACTCTTACATACTTCTCTGACACTCCCGACTTCCTCATGCAATACCACAACGCCTCTCTAGGGACCCTGTCATATGCTTTCTCTAAGTCTACAAAAACACAAAGCAACTCCTTCTGACCTTCTTTGTACTTCTCCATCAACACTCTCAAAGCAAACAATGCATCTGTAGTGCTCTTTCCCGGCATGAGACCATACTGCTTATCACTAATCATCATGCCCCTTCTTAACCTAGCTTCCACTACTCTTTCCCATAACTTCATGCTGTGACTGATCAATTTAATCCCTCTGTAATTACTACAGCTCTGCACATCACCCTTACTCTTAAAAATCGGACCAAAACACTTTTTCTCCATTCCTCAGGCATCCTCTCACTTTCCAAGATTTCATTAAACAATCTGGTTAAAAACTCCGCTGCCATTTCACCTAAACACCTCCATGTTTCCATAGGTATGTCATCTGGACCAACAGCCTTTCCATTCTTCATCTTCTTCATAGCTATCCTTACTTTCTCCTTGCTAATCCATTGCACTTAATGATTCATTATACCTACATCATCTAACCTTCTCTCTCCCTCATTCTCTTCATTCATCAACCCCTCAAAGTACTGTTTCCATCTGCTCAACATACTCTCCTTGCTTGTGAGTATGTTTCCCTCATTATCCTTTATTACCTTTACCTGCTGCACATCTTTCCTAGCTCGGTCCCTCTGTCTAGCCAATCGGTACCGGTCCTTTTCTATCTCCTTAGTGTCCAACCTTTCATACAACTCTTCACACAAAAGGAAAAAAAAAAAATCACTCATTGCCGCCTCCTGATCTGAATAGGAGGCGCTAAAGCTGCACATGATCTTAACACCTGCAATGGAAAAGAGCAAAACTAAGGAAAGATGGGAAAAATAATCACCAAAAAGAGAAGAAATCAACCATCTAATGTTAAGGTTATAGGGAGCATTTTTCACAACTCTTCAAGTACTTATTTACTTAATCTTTTCAGCATATTTTGCGCACAGGTGAATCCCAAGTTATGAATATGAAAGGGATGAAGAGGCTCCTGTAGGCGAGTCCTAAACCAGTGCAGCAGCAAAGCATCATGCATCTGGTGCTCAATTTTTAAGCTTATGATATTTAGTAAAAAAAAAAAAAAAACTAGTAGCATGGCTCTATACTGCAGAATGTTGGTCCCAGACAATCGCAGTTTGATTAGGGCCCAGCAATGGTGCAGCTAGGCTAGGGGGAGGCTGTATACATAACTTCCCTGGGGTAAACTGGGGAGTGCTGTTTGGAGGGAATGCCCCATGCAGAAGCGAAGGGACAGCCCCCTCAGCCTGTCCCCTGCACATCCTTCACGGGCATTTTGCCCAGTGTATTTATAGGGTAAGGTGCAAACCAGAAAAAGTCAAATCACTCTTGATGGCTGCTTAAATGATGGCCTCTTCCCACCAACTCTAACATATCTTCCGTTTTAAACTTCCTATTGAAGATCTTCCTTGTTGTGGGTTTTCTTAACCTGTGAAAGGGCAGATTACATCTGGACTGCATCATACACAAGATCCCCAATTATATTAGTGAGAAAGGAACAAGAAAATGGGAACCAGAGCCACAATCACAGCTTGACAATGAGTTAAGGTTGTGTGGCCTACATGATGCTGCAGAGGTGCTTGACACTGACTAGCCAATATTGCAAGACCTAGACTACAAAATCCTTACACATGACGCTGAAGTATGACTATGTATTGGCTCATGGAGGAATCCACATCCATGGATGCTGAAGTTGAATGGACTACCTGTAGTACATGCCCAACATGGCCATTATACACAGAAACAGGACCTCTGCCCTGCTCAACTTTTTCAGCCATGTGTGTCTGGTAAGTTCTCATAAGAGCATGGACATGGGCCAACTTGGATGATCTGTGATTAATCATGCTCCACAAGAGAATCATAACACTGTCAAGTACTAGTAAACATCCCTACATATTCTCTGAAGCACTCTCACCATCTCTGACTCTTGATAGCAGTAGCCTGTGTCTGAACAATGTCCTGACACATCTGGTGCTTTGCAGACAATGCAATGTGCCTCAGTAGTTAGCTCTGATCATTGCCTTTGCCTAACACCTTTGTGGACAGGCTGCATGGCAGGTATTCCAACCTCTGACATTGTTGTGCCCTCATCCAGAGGTGTGTGCATCAGAGAGAGAGGTGGAGCTTCACACAGAATGAACCCCTTCTGAGAAAGGCATGTGCTCATGCTACACTAATTGTGACCCAGCCTTGCCCATCTGGGAATCATCAACCTGCTGTTGGAAGGTCCACTTTGGGACTGCATGCCACTGCCCGCAGGTTGGCCACGTGTAGGAGAGCAATAGCACTGATCATCATTTTACTTTCATCAGCCTGCTGTCTTGCATCACAGTGTATTATTGATGGTGCAGTTGTTGCCACATCTGTGAACAAACAACAGATGCTTTACTATTGTATTCAGCATTACTCATGCAGCTATAAACCCTTGCACATGCAGTAGTGCAGGTTAAAAGGAAGAAATCCTTAAATACCACATGATGTTTTTGTTTGCTCAGGTAGCAGAGACAATCGTGAAGTACCTGGTGGAGAGAGACAAAATGGTATGTAGTAATGGATTCAGTCTACAAATAGGCTAACTGTCCTAGTGTCCAAATTGCCATGTAATACTTGTAAGTGTATCAAACTACCAGTATCCATGTCACTATGAATAATGCCCATGGCATCAAGCGCACAATCATAATCACCACTATGAAAGTACATCAAATTCTCACCAGGTGCCAGACCTTCTGTATGTTCACAATTACCCCATATATCAATGGAGAGAGGAGAGGCATAAAGGAACATTCCCAACCACAGGAATGGCAATGCACCTGTTTTCCAAGGAGTTCTGGAGCAGACTTTGTTCAGAGGTCTGTTCTGAAGCAGGCAAATAGCTCTACTGGAAGGCCCCACCCCCACCCCACCATTCAATTGCCACCTGTTCAGGAGGGGGGGGTCTGTCCTGGTCCTACTCAACTTGTCTGCCATTACATTTTGCCCTGACTGTATGCAGGACGCTTGCAGATATAAGCCATCACAGCCAACTTGCACAGATGGTACAATCTTATGCTCCCCACTTGTTTATGTACCACATAACAGTGGTGTTGCCTCTGATGTCTCCACCAGTGCAGTTACCAGAACAGGACTCAAAAATTCTAGAAGAAGCAAATGTTGGGTTGATGAGCTTTTAGAAACCACTGAATTTTTCTCATAGGTAAATTTGCAAGATGAATCATAGAAGCAATGAAGTCTAGGATCCTAAGAAACTGTCTTGCAGTAGTCAGACTGATGATTACCAAGTAAAAATCCATCTTCTGTGGGATGAGATCAAGGAGGATTTCTGAACACTTATTTGTTTCCCCAAGATTGGTTTCATCTCTTCTGACCAGTTCTAAGGACTCTTGACCTCTGGGAAAAGACTCTGCAAAGATAGGTTCATTGAGTTACAGCCTTCTGGATATCAAGTACCACTACTGCCCATTTATCTTTTCCTTCATACCAGCTCATAAAAAGTACAGTTTTGTACCTACCATAAATGTAGATGTTCGAGTGTAGACACTGCTGCAGTAATTACACTTGGGTTATCCTGCCGTCAGGCGGTCCAGCAGTCAGCCAGAGTTCCAAAGTCTTGGTCCGGTGTCGGTTGCTGTCGCCTCCTCCCCGACGTCAGCGCGACAGGGGTATACAAGATGCAGCAGACGCCATTTTCTTCAGTTTTTCTTGCCCCAGATGTCAGGTGCCTCTAAATATATAGGCAATTCCAATTGCTAATAAAACATACATAAGAAAAAGCAAAAAACAACTTACAGCTACCAGCAAATACTCCCCATAGGTAGTAAGGATAGAAGACATAGGTACGTACCAGCCCGTAAGAGGGGGGAGGAGGGAGGGTAACCTGGACTGCAGCAGTGTCTACACTCGAACATCTACATTTATGGTAAGTACAAAACTGTACTATGTTCATCATGTTACACTGCTGCAGTCATTAACACTTGGGTAGAATCCCAAAGCTGAGGAAGGGTGGCTGGCTCTATAAGGCATTAGGGGTGGCTATAAAGCCCTGCAGCACAGCAGTGACGAAGCCAGCTCTGGATTTAGAGTAGAGTATAGAGGCAGATGGTAATGCTTGGTGAAGGTGTGTATAGAACTCCAAGTAGCTGCTTCCAAAATATCCTTGGTAGGTACTCATCTGAGGTAGGCAGTTGAAGTGGTTGTTGCCATGGTGGAGTGAGATCTAATGCTGCTAGGTACAGGTTTTCCATGGTATGTGTAGCAGACACGTACACAATGTCCTATCCATTTTGAAATAGTCTGTTTTGAAATGGCTTTCCCTGTGCTCCTGCAGCATATGCTACCAATAATTGCTCAGATTTTCTGAAAGCTTTGGTTTTGTCCAAGTAGAAGCGTAACTGCCTGTGAATGTCCAAAGAGTGCAGTAGTCTCTCCCCTTTATTCTGTGGTTTAGGATAAAAAGTTGGCAGGTGAATAGTTTGGTTTAGAGCCACACTGGATACCACCTTTGGCATAAAAGTAGGGTTAGTTCGTAAAGACACCCTGTCCTGGTGGAAAATGAGGAAAGGTTCCACTGCCATTAGTGCCTGTAATTCTGAAACTGTTCATGCTGATGTTATTGCCAGGAGCAGAGCAGTTTTCCAAGAGATATATTTTAATTCTGCTGTGTTGGCTGGCTCAAAAGGGGGTAAAGTTAGCTTCTCCAAAACAAAGTTGAGGTTCCAAGTTGGAGTAGGTGCTCTATGGGGCAGTCTTATGTTTTTAGCCCCTCTGAGGTACTGTTTTAACAGTGGATTAGAGAAAATTGGTGGATCCGTGTTGTAATGAGCAGAGATGGCAGAGGCGTGGATCTTGATGGATGAGAAGGAGAATCCTTTGTCCAGCATCTCAGTTAAGTATTGTAGTATCTGAGGAATGTTTGGGACAAGAGGGTCAAGGCTGTGACTTTGGCAGGAGAGGTAGTGGTGGGAAAGCGTATACTTGTAGGTTCTCCCAGCTGAATGAGAGGGCATCTACTTTCCATGCTTGTGGATGGTAACTCTGTGCAAAATTTTTGTAGCTGGCAGTTTATTGGGGATGCAAACAGATATATGTCTGGGCTCCACCATTTCTGTGTTATCATTCTGAATATTTGTGGATTCAACTCCCATTCGTGGGGATCCATGATGTTTCTGCTCAAGTCGTCTGCCAGTGTGTTTTTCTCTCCTGGCAGGAATTGCACATGAACTTGAAGGTTTTTAGCTGTGTTCCATAAGGTCATAGCTTGTCTGAATAGGGGGTAGGAGTGAGTGCCCCCTTGCTTGTTTATGTACCACATAACTGTGGCGTTGTCTGCCTTTAGTAGTAATTGTCCTGGATGCAGCAGGTCCTTGAAAGCTATGAGTGCATTTTGTACAGCTAGCATCTCTTTTTGATTGATGCGAAGATGCCTTTGTTCTGCGGTCCATGTGCCCTGAATACATTTGCCTGCCATGTGTGCTCCCCAGGCGTAACCCGATGCATCTCTTGTCAGTGTTTGCCTGGCTGTGGGTTGTGTAAAAGGCTGTCCCTTGTTGAGGTGACAAGCTTGAGCCCACCATTGAAACTCCTGTTGAAGGCAAGGGATTAGTGGTATAACTGTTTCCAAACTTTGACAGTACTGAGACCATACATTCTTTAGGTACCATTGTAGCTTCCTCATATGCAGTCTGGCATATGGAATAAGTAGTATGCAGGATGCCATGTAACCCAAGGCCTGCAGAATTTTTCTTGCAGGGAGCTGGGTCTTTGTTGCCATCAACTGAAAGTACTGAGTAAGCTGTCCTTGTTTGTCTGGCGTGAGATAAGCCATCTGGGCCGTTGTGTTCAAGCTGCCACCCAGGAATATAATCTCGTGAGGGTACTAGTTTTAATTTCTTTTCGTTTACGGTGTACCCCAGGCAACTTAATAACTTTTTTACAAATGCCAGATGCTTTAGAAGAATGTCCTTGCTCTCTGCTTGAATCAGGCAGTCATCCAGGTACAGATAAATTTGAATTCCTTTCTGTCTGCAAAATGCAATTACTGGTGCCAGGCACTTTGTGAAGACCCTGGGAGCAGTAGATAAGCCAAAGGGCAGTGCAGAGAATTGGTAGTGCATTGAACTAGCTATGAATTGGAGGTATCTTCTGCAGTTTTGTCTGATAGGGACATGCAGGTATGCCTCTTTGAGGTCCAAAGTCACAAGCCAAGCTTTCTTGCCCAGCATGGGAAGAAGATGCTGTAATGTCAACATTTTGAATTTTAGAACATCCAGGTAAGTGTTTAGAGATGAAAGATCCAGAATGGGCCTCCAGGCTTTGTCCTTTCTGGGAACCAGAAAGAGTCTTGAGTAAAATCCTTGTCCTTGCTCCTGTGATGGTACCTTTTGAATAGCTCCCATATCCATGGGTGCTGTAATTTGTTTTTGAGCCTCTGCCCATTGATTTGGTGGCAGACTTGGCATTTCTTTTAACCTTGGCAGTGTGTGAAAGTGGAACCTGTAACCTTGAAATACAACGTTGAGAACCCATTTGTCTTTGGTGATCATTTGCCAATTGTGTGGCCTGTCTTCCCCTTCTTTCTGGCCTGATGCAACCCATTGTCGAGGCCTGTAAGGACCTTGTGTTTGACCTCTACCTCTTGGACGTCTGTATCTTCCCCTTTGAGGTCTGTCTGTAATTGGAAAGGATCAATTCTTAGTTGGCCAGTTTCTGCTAAATCTAGGAGGCTGAACCTGTAAGAAACCCTTCACCGTTTGCATAGATTTTGCCTTATCCTCCATTTTCTTTAATACCTCTTCTGCCTTAACTCCAAGTAAGCCAAAAATACAGCAAACCTTGGATACTGGTCTCTTCATAAATACTTTAATGAACAAAAAAACAGACCAAACAGAAGACAAAACACGATACAATCCACCAATACTAAGCGCTTTCACCCACTGACATGGGGCATCATCAGAGTACAAATTACTGTTGCTAATCATCCCTTATATACCGATTTCAAAACAATTAGATAAACAATTAATCAATAATCATCACTGAATGGTCAGTACATCACATCTTAAAGATGCAGCGAAGAATAAGGACCTGTATTACATAAATAAAACTTTGAGTTTGTTTAAATATTGCTGTGTTAAAAATATTAAAACACCAAAACACATAAATGTTGTTATATATGTAACTGTAGATATAGTGTGTTGATAAATGTAAATGTTAAAATGTATATAAATATGTAATAATATGATGAAAATAATAAAATATATAAATACTAGATGTTGAATACAAATATAGATTTATATATAAATATATTATAAGTATAAATATATATATACATAAAATGTGGTTTAATGTATGTAAAAATGTACAATAATCAACATACTATGTAGAATTGATTATGTTGAAATAACCAATATATTATATAAAATATGTGATTAATGAAAAACATAATAAAATATAGTAAAATATAAATAATCACTTAAACATTTAATTTCAAACACTGGATATATGATAAAAATATAACTTTAATTCATATAAAATGTGATCTGACTTTGAGTATGCTGGAGATTGCTATTTGCTCATTGAGGCCAGGCGATTTACAGGCATTGAGCCTAAGTTGCCATAAGCATTCTTTGGCTTCTAACATAGTTTTTTCATCACCACCTATGTGTGTATTAGGTGGTGTTCTATCAATGACAAAAAACAAAAATCTTTTAAAGTTGGAACAGTTAATACTGTGGTTAAATAACATGTTGGCTGTTTTGCATCTTTTAATATCACTTAGATGTTCAATAATGCGCGTTTTTAATCTTCTGATAGTTTTCCCTATGTAGAATGCTTGGCAAGCTGTACATAATGCTGCATAAACAACCATGCTGGAGTTGCAGTTACAATGGCCTGAGCATTTAAGAGTTTTCCCATAATTGTAAATAGAAATGTAAGGACCATCATTAATAAATCTACATACGTGACATAAGCCACATTTACTCATCCTAGAGTGTCTAAACAGATCAGTATTAAAATTGTTTTCAAATAAATTGTTCAAGTTTTTCTCTCTACTATATGTAAATTTAGGTGTAGTACCTAAAATACTTGAAAGTTCCACATTTGAGTCTATAACACTAGTCCATGCTTCTTGGACACTAATAACAATCTCTTGTGTTCTGTTATTAAATGGAATAATAAATGTGTCACTTCTAGCTACAATTGATTTGGGTGTAATCAACTCTGATGTTTCATATACAATAATGGGTTTGTATTTGGTCATCCTCATAGTTTTCACCTCCTTACTAATTGTGAAAACAAGATCATAAGGGTAGCCTCTGGCAAAAAAACATACTCATAAGTACATCCAATTCATGTTCAAACATTTGATTGTCACTGACTATTCTAGACAGTCTGACCATCTGACCTTTGACCAGATTCCTTTTTTGATAAAATGGATGACAGCTGTAAATGTAGGAGCAATTAGAGTGTGTTTTCTTCCTAAATAAACTTGATTCAATTCTATTATTAACAACAGTGAGCTTGAAAATCTATCAAAAATAGCTTCAGCTCTTGAGTTACTTTCATTTGACCTGGTTTTACTGAACTAGAATTAAACTGAACCTATTTTTAGGAGCTTTTCCATTAATCTGCTATTAACAAAATAAGGTCTACTCTAACGACTTACCTGTTACTGCAGGAGATGTGTAGTCAGTGTATGTATTAATTAAATTAATAAATATAATAATCCTCTTGCGATCACAATCCTCTTCCTTCAAGCTGTTTATCACGAATGTATCTAGCGACGCAAAAACCCGGACGGTGCTTTGCGCATGCGCAGACCAGCTGAAAGACGCTGGCATGAAAAAAGGGAAACAAGTACAGTGACATGCGCACGCTAAAAAGCTAAAGGACGCGGACGTGAAAACACACGGAAAAAAAGTTTAATTACTACTTAACCGTTCTTAACGGGTACTTAACGGGTCGCGGGCCGCATGGAAGAGCTCTGAGGGCCGCATGCGGCCCGCGGGCCGCGGGTTGGACACAACTGCTTTAGAAGAATGTCCTTGCTCTCTGCTTGAATCAGGCAGTCATCCAGGTACAGATAAATTTGAATTCCTTTCTGTCTGCAAAATGCAATTACTGGTGCCAGGCACTTTGTGAAGACCCTGGGAGCAGTAGATAAGCCAAAGGGCAGTGCAGAGAATTGGTAGTGCATTGAACTAGCTATGAATCGGAGGTATCTTCTGCAGTTTTGTCTGATAGGGACATGCAGGTATGCCTCTTTGAGGTCCAAAGTCACAAGCCAAGCTTTCTTGCCCAGCATGGGAAGAAGATGCTGTAATGTCAACATTTTGAATTTTGGAACATCCAGGTAAGTGTTTAGAGATGAAAGATCCAGAATGGGCCTCCAGGCTTTGTCCTTTCTGGGAACCAGAAAGAGTCTTGAGTAAAATCCTTGTCCTTGCTCCTGTGATGGTACCTTTTGAATAGCTCCCATATCCATGGGTGCTGTAATTTGTTTTTGAGCCTCTGCCCATTGATTTGGTGGCAGACTTGGCATTTCTTTTAACCTTGGCAGTGTGTGAAAGTGGAACCTGTAACCTTGAAATACAACGTTGAGAACCCATTTGTCTTTGGTGATCATTTGCCAACTGTGTGGCCTGTCTTCCCCTTCTTTCTGGCCTGATGCAACCCATTGTCGAGGCCTGTAAGGACCTTGTGTTTGACCTCTACCTCTTGGACGTCTGTATCTTCCCCTTTGAGGTCTGTCTGTAATTGGAAAGGATCAATTCTTAGTTGGCCAGTTTCTGCTAAATCTAGGAGGCTGAACCTGTAAGAAACCCTTCACCGTTTGCATAGATTTTGCCTTATCCTCCATTTTCTTTAATACCTCTTCTGCCTTAACTCCAAGTAAGCCAAAAATACAGCAAACCTTGGATACTGGTCTCTTCATAAATACTTTAATGAACAAAAACAGACCAAACAGAAGACAAAACACGATACAATCCACCAATACTAAGCGCTTTCACCCACTGACATGGGGCATCATCAGAGTACAAATTACTGTTGCTAATCATCCCTTATATACCGATTTCAAAACAATTAGATAAACAATTAATCAATAATCATCACTGAATGGTCAGTACATCACATCTTAAAGATGCAGCGAAGAATAAGGACCTGTATTACATAAATAAAACTTTGAGTTTGTTTAAATATTGCTGTGTTAAAAATATTAAAACACCAAAACACATAAATGTTGTTATATATGTAACTGTAGATATAGTGTGTTGATAAATGTAAATGTTAAAATGTATATAAATATGTAATAATATGATGAAAATAATAAAATATATAAATACTAGATGTTGAATACAAATATAGATTTATATATAAATATATTATAAGTATAAATATATATATATACATAAAATGTGGTTTAATGTATGTAAAAATGTACAATAATCAACATACTATGTAGAATTGATTATGTTGAAATAACCAATATATTATATAAAATATGTGATTAATGAAAAACATAATAAAATATAGTAAAATATAAGTAATCACTTAAACATTTAATTTCAAACACTGGATATATGATAAAAATATAACTTTAATTCATATAAAATGTGATCTGACTTTGAGTATGCTGGAGATTGCTATTTGCTCATTGAGGCCAGGCGATTTACAGGCATTGAGCCTAAGTTGCCATAAGCATTCTTTGGCTTCTAACATAGTTTTTTCATCACCACCTATGTGTGTATTAGGTGGTGTTCTATCAATGACAAAAAACAAAAATCTTTTAAAGTTGGAACAGTTAATACTGTGGTTAAATAACATGTTGGCTGTTTTGCGTCTTTTAATATCACTTAGATGTTCAATAATGCGCGTTTTTAATCTTCTGATAGTTTTCCCTATGTAGAATGCTTGGCAAGCTGTACATAATGCTGCATAAACAACCATGCTGGAGTTGCAGTTACAATGGCCTGAGCATTTAAGAGTTTTCCCATAATTGTAAATAGAAATGTAAGGACCATCATTAATAAATCTACATACGTGACATAAGCCACATTTACTCATCCTAGAGTGTCTAAACAGATCAGTATTAAAATTGTTTTCAAATAAATTGTTCAAGTTTTTCTCTACTATATGTAAATTTAGGTGTAGTACCTAAAATACTTGAAAGTTCCACATTTGAGTCTATAACACTAGTCCATGCTTCTTGGACACTAATAACAATCTCTTGTGTTCTGTTATTAAATGGAATAATAAATGTGTCACTTCTAGCTACAATTGATTTGGGTGTAATCAACTCTGATGTTTCATATACAATAATGGGTTTGTATTTGGTCATCCTCATAGTTTTCACCTCCTTACTAATTGTGAAAACAAGATCATAAGGGTAGCCTCTGGCAAAAAACATACTCATAAGTACATCCAATTCCTGTTCAAACATTTGATTGTCACTGACTATTCTAGACAGTCTGACCATCTGGCCTTTGACCAGATTCCTTTTTTGATAAAATGGATGACAGCTGTCGAAATGTAGGAACGAATTAGAGTGTGTTTTCTTCCTAAATAAACTTGATTCAATTCTATTATTAACAACAGTGAGCTTAATGTCCAAAAATTCAACATTATCAAAAATAGGACTAGTGAATTTTAAAAAAATAGTAGTTTGTCCTAAAAATATAGTAAAATCATTAAACTGTTCCTTAGAACCCCCCAAACAATCAAAATGTCATCCAAATATCGCAGATAAAGTAAAATCTTCTTCCAAAAAATAATAGTAAATATGAATTCAGACTCCCATTGTGCTAAAATTAGACTGGCATAAATGGGGGCACATTTGGCCCCCATGGCAACTCCTTGTTTTCTGTATATAATAATTGTTGTTAAAATACACAAAATTGTTTTCCAAAACCAATTCAAGCATTTCAGTTAATAAACGGTTATCAGAGCCATTCAATCTTTTGTGTGTATTAAGACAAGTGATCAATACAGGATCATGAAACCAGATAAAGGGGGTGGGGTAGTTATTATGCTGAACACTGATTATTATAAAAGGATGACAACTTTACTAGATGACAACGACACTTATGAAAAAGTGACTAGATACGAAGTCAATAGGGCATATACTACAATTGATTGGTTAATCTATGAGTACTTGATGGATGCAAGAATCGATCAAGATATTTTCAAATACATTTCTGTGGAATTCCCTATTACACCTTCAATTTTTGGGATTCCAAAAATTCATAAGGATATACATCACCCCCCATTCAGACCCATTGTGTCAGCCAAAGGCTCAAAAACTGAAGCCCTAGCAGCATATATAGATTTTAAGTGCAAAGATATTTTGAAAAGTCTACCACACATTCTCAGAGATTCATGGCATTGTTTAGAATTAGTTAGAGAATTTTCAAAGAACTTTGATTTCAAATCTAATTTCATTATGGCTACTATAGATGTTATTAATCTTTTTTCTGTTATTCCCCACGAAAAGGGGATGGAAATGTTTGAAACTTGTCTTAATACACACAAAAGATTGAATGTCTCTGATAACCGTTTATTAACTGAAATGCTTGAATTGGTTTTGGAAAACAATTTTGTGTATTTTAACAACAATTATTATATACAGAAAAAAGGAGTTGCCATGGGGGCCAGATGTGCCCCCATTTATGCCAATCTAGTTTTAGCACAATGGGAGTCTGAATTCATATTTACTAGTATTTTTTGGAAGAAGATTTTACTTTATATGCGTTATTTGGATGACATTTTGATTTTTTGGGGGGGTTCTAAGGAAGAGTTTAATGATTTTACTATGTTTTTAGGACAAACTACTAATTTTTTTAAAATTCACTAGTCATATTTTTGATAACAATGTTGAATTTTTGGACATTAAGCTCACTGTTGTTAATAATAGAATTGAATCAAGTTTAATTAGGAAGAAAACACACTCTAATTCGTTCCTACATTTCGACAGCGGTCATCCATTTCATCAAAAAAGGAATCTGGTCAAAGGCCAGATGGTCAGACTGTCTAGAATAGTCAGTGACAATCAAATGTTTGAACAGGAATTGGATGTACTTATGAGTATGTTTTTTGCCAGAGGCTACCCTTATGATCTTGTTTTCACAATTAGTAAGGAGGTGAAAACTATGAGGTTGACCAAATACAAACCCATTATTGTATATGAAACATCAGAGTTGATTACACCCAAATCAATTGTAGCTAGAAGTGACACATTTATTATTCCATTTAATAACAGAACACAAGAGATTGTTATTAGTGTCCAAGAAGCATGGACTAGTGTTATAGACTCAAATGTGGAACTTTCAAGTATTTTAGGTACTACACCTAAATTTACATATAGTAGAGAGAAAAACTTGAACAATTTATTTGAAAACAATTTTAATACTGATCTGTTTAGACACTCTAGGATGAGTAAATGTGGCTTATGTCACGTATGTAGATTTATTAATGATGGTCCTTACATTTCTATTTACAATTATGGGAAAACTCTTAAATGCCCAGGCCATTGTAACTGCAACTCCAGCATGGTTGTTTATGCAGCATTATGTACAGCTTGCCAAGCATTCTACATAGGGAAAACTATCAGAAAATTAAAAACGCGCATTATTGAACATCTAAGTGATATTAAAAGACGCAAAACAACCAATATGTTATTTAACCACAGTATTAACTGTTCCAACTTTAAAAGATTTTTGTTTTTTGTTATTGATAGAACACCACCTAATACACACATAGGTGGTGATGAAAAAACTATGTTAGAAGCATAGAATGCTTATGACAACTTAGGCTCAATGCCTGTAAATCGCCTGGCCTCAATGAGCAAATAGCAATCTCCAGCATACTCAAACTCAGATCACATTTTATATGAATTAAAGTTATATTTTTATCATATATCCAGTGTCTGAAATTAAATGTTTAAGTGATTACTGAAAAACATAATAAAATATAGTAAAATATAAGTAATCACATATTTTATATAATATATTTGTTATTTCAACATAATCAATTCTACGTAGCATGTTGATTATTATACATTTTTGCATACATTAAACCACATTTTATGTATATATATATATATATATTTATACTTATATTTATATATAAATCTATATTTATATTTGTATTCAACATCTACATCTAGTATTTATATATTTTTATTATTTTCATCATATTATTACATATTTATATACATTTTAACATTTACATTTATCAACACACTATATCTACAGTTACATATATAACAACATTTATGTGTTTTGGTGTTTTAATATTTTTAACAAAGCAATATTTAAACAAACTCAAAGTTTTATTTATGTAATACAGGTCCTTATTCTTCACTGCATCTTTAAGATGTGATGTACTGACCATTCAATGATGATTATTGATTAATTATTTATCTAATTGTTTTGAAATCAGTATATAAGGGATGATTAGCAACAGTAATTTGTACTCTGATGATGCCCCATGTCAGTGGGTGAAAGCGCTTAGTATCGGTGGATTGTATCGTGTTTTGTCTTCTGTTTGGTCCGTTTTTTTGTTCATTAAAGTATTTATGAAGAGACCAGGATCCAAGGTTTGCTGTATTTTTGGCTTAACTCCAAGTAACACATCCTGCTGCAAAGGTGCATCCAATATTTTTTCTTTACCATGATCTGGTAACGTATGTTCTTTTAACCAAGCATGTCTTCTAATGACAGAGCCTGTAACTGCTGCTCTACAGGAGACCTCTAGAGAATCAAAACCACATTGCAAAGTATGCTTTCCCACTTGTTCAGCTGCATGCAATAAATCCTGCATTTCTTTAAAATTAGGAGGATCTGATTCTGGAAGCATTTTTTGTTTTAACTGAGACAGTAAAAATTGCTGATATTTTAGCATGGGAAACTGGCAGTTTAAGGCTCTCATTGCTAAAGTTTCAGACGTATATACTTTCTTTCCACATCTGTCTAATGTTCTGGAATCTCTGTCAGAGGGAACTGGATTCTTGGCTGATGAGGCCTTAACTCCTTTGTGTCCCTGAGAAATAGTTTCAGGGTCAGCGACAGGGCTTTTATACAGAAACTTATGTGAGTCAGGGACTCTGTAGTATCGGTCAGGTTTAACAGGGGCTGGAGGTAAGGAATCAGGATTTAAGCTGGATTCAGTACACACATCCACAATATCTAACACTGGCGGAATAGCAAGGGTCTGTGTTGAGGTAATAAAAGGAAGTCTCTGAGCCTTTTCTTGGATTCTGAGTAATCCTGGCCTTCCCAGTGGAAATGCTCCCTCATGGTATGTAGGGTTTCCCCAAAGGAGTAGTCCTCAGGCGGTGAGGCTGATGGAATTGATTCCTCAGCATCAGAATCCTCATAAGGGGAGTATCCTAGGTCTGAGGATGAATCAGAAGAGATGGACACCTGGACACCTGGTCAGATGAGTCATAGTCTGCATCCTGTTTAGGCCTTTTATCAGGAGGGGGATGAGACCCCCTGATCAGAGTAATCAGGTCTTCGGCCATTTTGAGCATTTGTTTTTTTAGGCATGGAGGCCTGTCCTGGAGAATGCTGTATTTGTTACTTTGACTTTAAAGGAGGCTTAGACTTAGCTGAGGGTTTAATGCTTAACTGAGTAGGTATGAAGACACCCTCTGTAGCTGTGGGCTGCTCAGCTACTCTGGATCCCTCTGAAAGGTTAGTCTCGGAAGGCTGAAGAGCTTGTGCATCCGAAGGCCCGGCCATCTCCACGTGGGAGTCAGAGGCGGCTTGTGGTTCTACAGAAGCAGTCGTCAGGGGCTGTGAAGGCGCCTCGCGGAAAACCAGAGAACCGCTGACTGGCCTAGAAGAGGCTTTGTCAGTTTTGGGCCTCGGAGGCCTATCCTTGACTTCGCACTTTTTGTGTATTCCGGTCGTCGGAAGTTCCGACGGCATGGTATAATTGAATTTTCTACCAAAATAATGTCAGGCAAAATCAAACCGACGTTTAATAGTGCGCTTGTTAAACCTAGCACAAAGCCGACAACCAGTAACGTCGTGGTCAGGGCCTAGGCATGGGATACAACAGGAATGGAAATCCTTATGAGGTATTTGCTTCCCACAAGAAATACAGTTATTAACTTTTACTGACATCGGTCTGAGGCAAGAAAAAGTTTCCCCAACGGGGTACTTAGCTTTGTAGAAGACTTTGGTTCTGGATTCGGAATGAAAATCTCAGGAGACGACCGATCGGCACTTGCGAACTGCTTTTGCTTCGGGCACCGCACGGCAAGAAAGACTGAAGAAAATGGCGTCGGCTGCATCTTATATACCCCTGTCGAGCTGATGTCAGGGAGGAGGCGACAGCAACCGACGCCGGACAAAGACTTTGGAACTCTGGCCGACTACGGGACCGCCTGACGGCAGGATAACCCAAGTGTAATGACGGCAGCAGTGTAACATGATGAACATCTTACAAGTATAAAATGATCCATAAATTATCTTTCAAAAATTTGTGACTTCCCCATAACAAGCAGTAGTGTACCCAACTAGCTTAGTATATCCCAGCCACAGTGTTGAGTCATTGTTGCTTAAAGAAATTGCAAACAATGGCTATCTAAAGCAGCAATATTTGGCAGATGCTGATCAATATTAAAGGCTAGCATTGGAAAGATTTTTTTTCTCACCATCATACCAGACGTCGCCTTTTAGGTTCACTGTAGTTTAACTACACACGAGTTTAGGGTCCTGCAAGAAATCTTGACATACAAGTGTGTACATGTACACACACACACACACACACACACACACACACACACACACACACACACACACACACACACACACACACACACACAGTTAATGCTTATGAGACCTCTGTTTAAAAAAAATTAAGTTTTCAGTACAATTTTTCTCCCTGAAGTATCCAGTGGTTACTTTCACACACTCAAGACTTTACATTGCTTTTTCCTTCTTAAGTACTATGATAAACCTTTATTGTATAACCACTTCAAATCAAAGCTATTTCCATAAGTGTGTTTTACACAACACTTTTCAGTCAGTCTACATTATTACCAGTTCTACTCAACATTCTCTTCTGCACATCACTGTAACACAATGTATGTTGCTCTGCTAGGAATGGACTAAGTGAAATTCTGTCTATCTCCTTAAAAATAAGCCACTAAAACCTTACTTTTGATTCCATATGCTAGTGATTATATTTTTTATGTATCACGTTATAATGATCACTCAAAGTATTCCTTACTTATTGATATTTTTCTTTTACAGTATCGAGTTATACCAATTATTCTATTTATTTATAATCAAAAGAAGATAAAGCAGAAAATAGAAAAGTTAGCAATGGAAATGGTTTTAATTGGGGATAGTTTTACATATTTGTACATTCATTATGCTTCGGTTAAGAGATATTTTTGTGATTTTTTAGTCAGTTTTACTCCTTTTCTTTTAAAAAATCATCCTCAGACATATGTAGAAAAGGTTAGATCTGGGATGGTTTAGGGTATATTCTTGTGTGGTCCATATTTAGGCAATAATTTAAGGTAACCTTAATTTGTGCATCATAATTCCTCTTATAGCTATGACTGAGTTGTATCCAAACATATAAAATTATTCACTACTGTGCAATTTTAAGTTTAATCTGCCACTGAAATACCAGCATTTATTTCTAGTAATCCTAATGGTATGCAATTCCCTACAACAGTGGGCTTTCCTGCATTTCACTAAAACTGATATAAACATTGCCGAAAGAGAAAAAAACTTTGTATGAAACAAAATCAATGGGGCTCTTTATAAAATAAATTATTAAAAACCTGTAGTTGCTGCTCATAGTTACAGTCCTATTAAATTAAAAAGTAGTAAGGATGATTATTCCGAAATTCAGACAACACTTCCAAACTAAGAACCAGATACGAATCAGCCTAGAAGGAGAAACACGCTATTAAACAATACGACCTTTTATTATGAACAAATAACACTCAATAACTTCATGACATAAGCGACGTTACCAAAAAAGAACAAAAATGATAAATACGTCCAGCATATAACTGATCTAGCGCTTTCATCCACCAGAGTGTGGATTTCTTCAGGATCAATTAGCTAAATCAATTTGTCTTTTTTGGTGCCAAACTTCACTCCAACAACAATTTAAATAATTCTATGTAGTAAATAAATAATAAATGCATAATCCTTAATCAAACTATGAATATCTACTGAATAATTAATTTTTACATGCTGAGATACACTTTATAATTCTTTCCTACCATAACTTCCTTTACGTGAAATATTCAATTTTAAGAACACTGGGGATATACATAAATATACATAATGCAGATCATATAGTACAATACATCAATGCCTAGCCACTTATTTTAAAACCATAAAATATCCTCATGTGAAAAAAACTTTATAAAAACCCTTTATAAAATCAATACAATAAAATATATGCATGTTTGTTGTAAAAATGTATTATAAAAATATATTATATTATGAAAATATGTAATACCTTCTATACCATAGGAATGTATAAAATTAATGTAAAACCTGACTGAACACACTTCATAAATTCGACTCAATATTTCATATATGATTTTTTTTTAAAAGAGTACATGAACAATTAAATATATAAATATATAAATAAATAAGTGAATGATGATGTAAATGAATGTGTAAAAAGTACAAAATCCAAGGGGGAATGCTGTACCTGTATAAATATATATAATTCATATAAATTTTCCTTCTCCATAAATAATTTTACCATCCTATGTGTATCTTCTTGAATACTAAAATGTACCATCCTAACCAGATAAACTATATAAACTGCAATGAAGTACTCCACTAAGCCTTACTAATTATTGCATCATTTGCAGTATGGGTTTTATACTTATATATTCGTTTAATCCTGGTGAGTTGGACGCATCGGTCAATATTTGCCATTTTACCTCTCTTTCAGACAATAATGCCTTCAAGCTGCCTCCCCTAATGTTTGTTTGCACTTTTTCAATAATGGCAAATCTAAAACTGTGGCTGCAATCAGTAGCTTCTATGTGCCTGAACAAAGCATTTTACAGTCTTTTTTTCTTGAGTGCATATTAAATGCTCATAAATCCTTCTCTTGAATGTTCGTTCAGTCTTACCTATGTAGAAACATCTACACGTCTGGCATATAGCCATATATATATATATATATATATATATATATATATATATATATATATATATATAAATAATATACTTGGTGTTGCAATTCCCGCTTCTAAATGTTATTCTAGTCCTATTGATGTTCTCTAGGGTAAGACTCTCCTCCTCAAATATATACTGACAATATCTACAGCAACCACACCTTTTGGTGCCAATAACTAATTCTACTACCTTCATTTCCGTTATTTCTTTCAAATATATGCTTCAAGTTGGTTCCCATCTTGTACACAGATCACGCTAGATCAGTTATATGCTGGACGTATTTATCATTTTTGTTTTTTTTGGTAACGTCGCTTATGTCATGAAGTTATTGAGTGTTATTTGATCATAATAAAAGGTCGTATTATTGTTTAATAGCGTGTTTTTCCTTCTGGGCTGATTCGTATCTGGTTCTTAGTTTGGAAGTGTTGTCTGAATTTCGGAGTAATGGAGACCCTGGAGGATGTGGCCGCTACTAAACATACGCCCTATGAACAGCACGAAATTAAGAGACTTCGTTCGGAAGTCTCAGAATTAAAGGGAGATATTACTAAACTGTTGGATTTGATGACCCAAACGAGGAGGAATTCACTTACAGCTGACTCACGCAAAGGGACTAGTCGGCATTCCAGCTCTAGCGAGTTGGAATTTGATCTTCCTAATGGGCAGCATCAAAGAATTTTAACGCCAACGTTTAGACACTCGCAGGATGTGTCTGGCAGGATTGTAGGGAACAGCAGACTTGCGGACAAGGAATTCACGTTTGATTTTTCCTTGTTCAATCTTGACGATGAATCAAGACATACAGGGACTAAGCCAAAATGAACATTGGCTGGAAAAACATATTCCACCATGGCTTCTCAATGATGCAACAAACAAGGTACTGTCCAACACAGCTCGAGCCCTAGAGCTAGAGTGAATGTTAATATCAGTAGTGACAACAATGCTAAAAGGGACAATTTTATTACTACTGATATTTGTTTTGATAGTATGGAGCGAGGTGAATTACATGTTGATGTTAACAATGATAAATGTACTGGCACTTTACGTGACTATATATACACTGGGGAAGAATTTAAATATTATTAGGGGAATAAAAATTAATAATGCTTATTTAAACAAATGTCTGACACTCAAAATAGTCCCTAAGGGGCTAAGATTTTTTAAAAAACCTATGGGAATTTTTCTTAATGACCAAACATGTAATGAATTTGAGACATTATTTAACAACTTTGGGTTTGATTATATGAAACTATTAATAAAGAAAAACGATGAAAAATTATGCAAAACTATAGAAGCGGTGTTAAAGCTTAATAAAATGTTTGATCAATGGGAAAATTCATATTTAAAACAATTCACAGAGGCTGAACGAAAAGCTAACAATATTATAATAAAAAAATGCAAGAAAATAGAGAGATATTAAAGATTACAAGAACAATACTGTTTATCCCTGGGAACACGACATTAAGAACAATAGAGGACATTACAACAAAATAGATGAAGTGAATGACAATGAAAACAACTATGTAAATTATGGGCAAAATAGGGATACATAAAAAATGTTTACAGGAGGAGTAACACAAACATGAAAGGGAACTGGCAAAGGAATTGGAAATGGAGAGAGAACAGAGGAAGAGGGGGACAGGTACATACATTTTATCCGAAGTGGAGGGAGAATCATCATTATTATTACTAAGAAAAAATTAACGATACGCATGCAAATGTAAAGGATATTAATGAAATTGTAGTTAGCAAAAATGAGTTCAACATTTTTAACTATACTGGTATGGAAACTACTGATGAATTTTTTACCTTGTTTACTAAAGGAATGAAATTCATTCCGAGTAATCGATTTAAAGTTGTTGATAGTATTATAGAGATCAAGAAGTATTTAAGGAAAATCAATTTAGCTATTCAATTTAATAATACCAAGGATGCAGGTGAATATAATATAACCAAGTTAAAGAAAAAGAGCACTTGCATACCTCAAGCCCACCCCAATGTCGCCATGTATGAAAAAATGGTCACAAAAGAAATATATTTGTTAGATAAAAAAAATGGTCACAATAGAAACAAAAGTAACTTAAGTGAGAAAGAACTCAAGTTAATACAGCGTTTTTAAAACAATAGTATGACACGCATAATGAAGCCGGACAAAGGGGGTGGGATAGTTTTATATGATCAGAACTTATATTTAAATAAAATGTTCGATAATTTAGTAGAGTCTGGTAACTACACATCTGTATCACTGAATGAGATTAACATACGATACAGGCGGATAGATATGTACCTTGAGGAAGTATTGTTAGACGGAAGGATTGATTTAGGAATTTATAACTTTTTAACAGTGGACCACCCTATTTTAGCTACAATAGTGGGGATTCCCAAAGTCCACAAAAATAGAACAGATCCACCATTTCGTCCGATAATATCAGGCAGTAGGTCCAAAACCTTCCCTATGGGACAGGCTATAGACACTTGGTTGAAACATATATATGACAAAATACCCCATCTGATAAAAGACTCTTGGAATTTTTTGGGAAATTTAACACCAGAATTATGGAAAGATGGATTGATTTTTATCACTGTAGATGTGATGGATCTCTTTTCATGTATCCCTAAGGATGAAGGGCTGGACAGTTTTTATGAGAGTATTAGACGTTATTCTAATTTAGAAGGGGATCGTATTAATCTTATAATGGAATTGATGACCATTATATTGGAACACAATTACATATATTTTGAAGGCGAGTACTACAACACAAGGTGTCGCCATGGGTGCCGCCTGTGCTCCAATATATGCTAATATGGTCATGTTGGAGTGGGAATCTGAGAAACTATTCAAAAGTGAATATTATAGATATATTGGGTATTACACAAGGTTCCTGGACGACTTATTTATATTATGGAAGGGACCAAAAGAAATGATAGAGGAATTTATAAGATATTTAAACAATACCAGTCAATACCTAAAATTCACCTACAATCACAGTACTATAGGTATAGCATATTTGTATACATATATATAGAGTAAAGAAGGGAGCTTTACATCTCGTATATATAGAAAAAATACTTTTTCGAACATCTATTTAGAATTTACTAGTAATCATCCCCCAAAGACAAAAAAAGTATATTCAAGGGTCAGTGCATAAGAGCTGCTAGAATGACCTCTGAACAAAGTGAAATGCTGGAAGAAATAGAATATATTAGTGGACTATTTAAAAACAGAGGGTATCCCCCTAAACTTATGTACGATGTTAAGCAATATGTTATAGGGGATGGGGGAAGAAATTTTATCCAGTACTAGGCAAATATGTTACTAATAAAATTAATATTGAGGAAAGTGGAATGGACTTTAAAAGAGCTTGCATACTGGAATATAGTCCTCAGGTTACCCTAATCAAACAGATATTGAGAAGATATTGGAATATGCTAACAGTAGAGGAGACTGTGAAGGATTTAGTGGGAGATGCACCTATTTTTGTGTACAAGATGGGAACCAACTTGAAGCATATATTTGAAAGAAATAATGGAAATGAAGGTAGTAGAATTAAAGTTATTGGCACCAAAAAGTGTGGTTGCTGTAGATAGTCAGTATATATTTGAGGAGGAGAGTCTTACCCTAGAGAACATCAATAGGACTAGAATAACATTTAGAAGAGGGAATTGCAACACCAAGTATATTATATATATGGCTATATGCCAGACGTGTAGATGTTTCTACATAGGCAAGACTGAACGAACATTCAAGAGAAGGATTTATGAGCATTTACATGCAATCAAGAAAAAAGACTGTAAAAATGCTTTGTTCAGGCACATAGTAGCTACTGATTGCAGCCACAGCTTTAGATTTGCCATTATTGAAAACGTGCAAACAAACATTAGGGGAGACAACTTGAAGGCATTACTGTCTGAAAGAGAGGTAAAATGGCAAATATTGACAGATGCGTCCACCTCACCAGGATTAAACGAATATACAAGTATAAAACCCATACTGCAAATGATGCAATAATTAGTAAGGCTTAGTGGAGTACTTCCTCACCAGGATTAAACGAATATACAAGTACAAAACCCATACTGCAAACGATGCAATAATTAGTAAGGCTTAGTGGAGTACTTCATTACAGTTTACATAGTTTACCTGGTTAGGATGGTACATTTTAGTATTCAAAAAGATACACATAGGATGGTAAAATTATTTATGGAGAAGGACATTTATATGAATTATATATATTTATACAGGTACAGCATTCCCACTTGGATTTTGTACTTTGTACACATTAATTTACATCATCATTCACTTATTTATTTATATATTTAATTGTTCATGTACTCTTTTCAAAAGAATTAATATATGAATTACTGAGTCGAATTTATGAAGTGTGTTCAGTCAGGTTTTATATTAATTTTATACATTCCTATGGTATAGTAGGCATTACATATTTTCATAATATAATATATTTTTACAATACATTTTTACAACAAACATACATATATTTTAATGTATTGATTTTATAAAGGGTTTTTATAAAGTTTTTTTCACATGAAATATTTTATGGTTTTAAAATAAGTGGCTAGGCATTGATGTATTGTACTATATGATCTGCATTATGTATATTTATGTATATCCCCAGTGTTCTTAAAATTGAATATTTCACGTAAAGGAAGTTATGGTAGGAAAAAATTATAAAGTGCATCTCAGCATGTAAAAATTAATTATTTAGTAGATATTCATAGTTTGATTAAGGAATATGCATTTATTATTTATTTACTACATAGAATTATTTAAATTGTTGTTGGAGTGAAGTTTGGCGCCAAAAAAGACAAATTGGTTTAGCCAATTGATTAATTGATCCTGAAGAAATCCACACTCTGGTGTATGAAAGCACTAGATCAGTTATATGCTGGACGTATTGATCATTTTTGGTTTTTTTTTTGGTAACGTCGCTTATGTCATGAAGTTATTGAGTGTTATTTGTTCATAATAAAAGGTCGTATTATTGTTTAATAGTGTGTTTTTCCTTCTGGGCTGATTCGTATTTAGTAAGGATGATTAAGTTATACTGGCTCCAGGATCTCATTATTAGACAAGTTTGTTTTTCTTCTTTAACTTGAGGCACCATGTTCTGGGCCAACTGACTTTCTAGGGTCACCAGTAATTGCCTTTATAATTAAAACTAATAATTATATAAACTTACATATAAAGAAATTACTGTCCAAGTCCGATTCTCTTTCTAATCTCATTTCCCTTCCTCCTGTGATTTCAGACTGTAAAATTAAACCAAGTTATTTCACAGATCATTCTATCAAACTATACATGATATTTTAATAAATTTAGAAAATATGGAATAGAGGTAGACATTAAATCAAAATGTAATTGTAAGGTTGCTGAAAATACTACTAACACTTAGACAATATTGTTTGAATTTCTTCTTCCTAATCAATCTTGGATATTTTGGGCTTCTCAAAAAACTTCAGAAGTACTTGAATTCTCAAGTATCAGACTTTAAAAAATAATAATAAAAGGACTTGCGACATAAAATAACATTTCCAGAAAGACAGCTAATTAATACACATGATCCTGCTTTTGAAAATAATAAAATAAGAGTTATAGTCAGACTTAAATTTTGAACTTTTCTCTCATTTATCTCAGGCTGAAGCTGTGTTAACAGCTGACTTGTCTAAGGGTCCACATGCAATCCATCATCATATAAATAAGTTCCCTATAAAAATCACTTCTCCAAAATTAAAGAAAAGGGTAATCAGTGATACCATTTTACAAACATTTTCTCCCGTCTTTTCCCATATTTATAATTTGCTAACCAAGATCAGCATACCCAACCTAGAACTTTTAACAAGATATACCAGTAGAAGCACGTAATTTATAAAAGACTCCATTACTAAAAAAGAAAACTCTAAACATTACCAAAACTAACAAACTCTTGGCCCCGACAACTTCGAAAACCTTAAATAGCAAAATGACAAATTCTGAGCAAAGGGTATTTCAGACACTTACCTCAATCAAATCAAAAACAATACTCATTCACAAGCCTCATAATGATACTCAGTCATAACACACATAATTCAACTACAGTGATTAACACTGATATGAATGGTTTTGCATCAGAATTAAAAAGGGGGTTTACCCATACTATGCACCCTCTCTTAATTTGGGTTTATACAACAAAAACAAAACCACTATTACTTCAGACAGAGGTACAACTAGACCTTGTAGCTATCTTTCTCATCAAAGTAGCTGCTGGTTCAAAAGGAGGCAGGGTGAGTTTTTCCCATCACAAAATTGAGGTCCCATGCAGGAGTTGGTGATGATCTGGGAGGCCTTGGATTTTTGGCCCCTCTAAGATACTGATTTAGCAGAGGATGAGAAAAGATGGGAGGCTCCATGTTGTAAAGAACCGAGATGGCAGAGGCATGGATTTTTACTGAAGAAAAAGAATGGCCCTTGTCAAGTATCTCAGTCAAGTATTGTAAAATCTGAGGGATATTTGGTTTTGCTGTGTCTGTTCCTTGTGCTTGGTTCCAAGCACGGAATCTCTTCCATTTATCAGCATAAGATTTTCTAGTACTAGGCCTTCTGGCTTCCAAAATGACATCCATCACAGATTTACTGAGAGGTGTTGTTTGAATAATTAAGTGATCAGCCATGCTGCAAGGTTCAGAGTTTGGAGCTGTTTATGCAGAATTTGATTGTTCTGCTGTGACAGTAGATGAGGTATTTGAGGCAAGCAACAAGGAAGGAGTTGAGACATATTCCTTAGAATTGGGTACCAGTGCTGGCAAGGCCAGTCTGGAGCAATTAGGATCATTTTTTTATTTTTTTCCTGTCTGACCTTTAGTAAGACCTTGGAGAGAAGAGGCAGAGGGGGAGAGGCATAGACTGATAGGGCATCCAATTTCCATGCTTGTTTGTGATATGTCCTTGTGCAGAATTTGTCCAGCTGATAATTTTGGGGAGAGGCAAACAGATCTATGTCTGGGCTCCCCCATTTCTGTGTTACCATGCTGAAGATTTGTGGATCCAATTTTCACTCATGCGGTTCCATAAGATTTCTGCTTAGGTTGTCTGCCACAGTATTTTGTTTTCCTGGTAGGAATTGAGTTTGAAGATGTACTTGGTAAGTCAAGGCTGTGTTCCACAATGCCATGGCTAGTCTGCAAAAGGGGTAGGAATGTGTATCCCCCTACTGGTTTATGTACCACATAACCGTGGTGTTGTCCGTCTTGATCAACAGTTGTCCTGGATGAAGTAAGTCCTTGAAAGCTGTCAGAGCATTCTGAACAGCTAGCATCTTTCTGGTTAATATGCAGATGCATTTGTTTGGGCTCCATGTGCCCTGAATGCATCTCCCCGCCAGGTGGGCCCCGTAAGCATAGTCTGATGAGTCTGTAGTTAGGGTTTGGGTGGCAGGGGGTAGAGTGAATGACAGTCCCTTGTTTTGGTGACATGTCTCTGCCCACCAAAGTAACTCCCGTTGTAGGCAGGGAATGAGAGGAATCATTGTTTCCAGACTGTGACAATGTTGGCTCCATAAACTTTTTAGGTACCATTGAAGTTTCCTCATATGCAGTCTTGCATATGGAATTAGTAGAATGCAGGATGCCATGAGCCGCAAAGCCTGCAGAATGTGTCTTGCAGATAACTGGGTTTTTGTTGCCATCTGTTTGAAGTATGTAGTCATTTGCCTTTGTTTGTCTGGCGTAAGATAAGCCTTCTGGGCAGTTGTATTCAAACTTGCACCCAGAAATGTATTTTTTTGAGAGGGTACCAGTTGTGACTTCTTTTTGTTTATTGTGTACCCTAGGCATGTTAGAAGCCTTTTTACAAATGCCAGATGTTGAAGAAGAATGTCCTTGTTCTCTGCTTGAATGAGAGAGTCATCCAGGTAAGGATAAATTTGTATGCTTCTTTGTCTGCAAAATGCAATTACTGGTGCCAGGCACTTTGTAAAGACCCTGGGCGCAGTAGATAAGCCAAAGGGCAGTGCAGAGAATTGGTAATGCATAAAACCTGCCTTGAAGCGGAGGTATCTTCTGCATGATTCCCTTATTGGGATATGCAGGTATGCCTCAAGTCTAGAGACACTAACCAAGCGTTCCTGCCCAGCAGAGGTAGTAGCTGTTGTAAAGTCAGCATCTTGAATTTTGGAATGTCCAGGAATGTGTTCAAAATTGATAAACCCAGTATTGGACACCAAGCATTGTCTTTTCTGGGTACCAGGAACAGTCTTGAATAAAAACCTTGTCCTTTTTCCTGTTCTGGTACTGGTTGAATAGCCCCCATATCCATGAAGAACGTGACTTGTTTCTGAGCCTCTGCCCATTGATTTTGTGGCAGATCTGGCCAACCGTTTGGAATTAGCAAAGTATGGGAATGAAATCTGTACCCCCGGGATACTATGTTTAATACCCACTTGTCCTGGGTAATTAACTGCCAATTTTGAGCATGAAGTGCTAACTTTCCCCCCAAGGGGGCTGCCGGTAATTAACTGCCAATTTTGAGCATGAAGTGCTAACTTTCCCTCCAAGGGGGCTGCCAAAAGATAAGTGCTTGGTGATGGTAGAGGGAAGTCATTGAAACTGCTTACTGTAGGGTTGTGCTTTATTTCCTCCAGATTTGGAGGTGGAGGCACCCCAATGCTTTGACCTGTAAGAACCCTGTGATTGGTATCTAGAGCCTTTTGAGCGCCTGGATTTGCCTTGAGAGGCTCTGTTGGACACAGAAAAGGACCAATATTCAGTAGGCCAGTGCCTACTGAATCTGGGTGGCTGCACTTGTAAGAAATCTTTTAACAGTTTGCATAGATTTAGCCTTGTCTTCCACTTTCTTTAAAACCTCTTCTGCCTTATTACCAAATGGAGTATGATGCTGTAAAGGAGCATCCAACAATTTAGCTTTAACATGATCAGGCAGATTTTGCTCCTTGAGCCAGGCATGCCTTCTACTCACAGATCCAGTAACTGCAGCCCAGCAGGAGGCCTCCAAAGAATCAAAACCACATTACAAAGTATGCTTTCCAACCTGCTCTGCTGCATGCAATAATTCCTGTAATTCTTTATTTTCCACACAGTCAGAAATCAACATAATTTTCTGTTTCAATAAGCCCATAACATGCTGTTGATATTTTAGCATATGAAACTGGCAGTTTAAGGCCCTAATTGCCAAGGTTGCAGACGTATAAACATTCTTTCCCCATCTATCCAGCTCCCTGGAGTCTCTATCAGCGGGGGTAGGATTTTTGGCTGTAGAGGCCTTTACACCTTTGGGACCCTGTGAGACAGTTTCAGGATCAGCAGCAGGATTTTTGAATAGAAATTTGTGGGAGTCAGGAACCCTGTAATATCTGTTTGGCTTACTAGAAGCCAGAGGTAGGGAATCAGGAGCCATGCTTGATTTTGAAAACACATAATCAACAATTGTCTAATACAGGTGGGTACAGCCAAAGGCCTATGCTGAGGAAGAAAAAGGAAATCCCTAAGCCTCTTTTTAGATTCAGAGAAATCCTGACTCTCCCAATGAAAACGTTCCCTTAAAGTATGCAAGGTTCCTCCAAAAGAATAACCCTCAGGAGGAGATGCAGATGGGATAGATTCTTCTGCATCTGAATCCTCATAGGGTGGTATAGAAAATTCCCGATCAGAAGAGGAATCAAAAGAAATAGAAACCTGATCTGAAGATTCATAATCAGTGTCTTGCCTAGGCCTCTGATCAAGGCAATTAAGTCCTCAGCCATTTTGATAATCTGTTTCTTAGGCATAGGGGCCTGAGCACATGGCTCATGCATTGGTTTTTTAGACTTAGAAGATGCTTTTGATCTTGTTTTTGAAGCTGGCATTTTATATAAAAATGTTGAGGCCTGAAAACACCCTCAGAAGCCGGTGCCTGCTCAGCAGCTCCAGACCCATCCAAGAGAGAGACATCCTCGGGTTCAATACTCTGAGAATCTCGCGGCATACCGGACTCCGCATGGGTCTCGGTAGAGGCCTGCGACTCAAAAGTAGTGGGTATCAGGGGCTGCAAAAGTGCCTCACTGAGTACCGGCGAACCGGCGACTGGCTTAGGAGAAGCTTCGTCGTCTGTTCTGGACCCCAACGGTCTGTCTGTCTTTTTCTTTGCATTTTTTGTGAACTCCGGTAGTCGGATTGCTAACAGACGACATTTCAGGGTAATTAAATCTGGAGCCGAAATATTTTGAAGCAAAAATATACTGACGCTTAATAGTGCGTTGGTTAAAATGGACAACAAGGCATGTTATGAACTGGGCCTAGGCAAGGAATACAGTACAAATGAAAATCCTTATGAGGTATTTGCTTCCCACAAGTAATGCAATTATTAACTTTTAGGGACATAGGTAAGGAGCAAGAAAAAGTTTCCCCAATGGGGTACTTGGATTTAGTTGAAGACTTCGGTTCTGAAACTCGAATGCGAAAATTTCAGGAGTCCGCCGAACGGCACTTGCGAACTGCTTCTGTTTCTGGCACTGCGCGGCAAGAAAGACTAAATAAAATGGCGTCGGCTGCATGTTTTATACCCCTGACGACCTGACGTCATGGAAGAGGAGACAGCAACTGACGCAGGACCCAAGACTTTGTTATTGAGGCCGACTGATGGCAACCTGCCAGCAGATTACCCAAATGTAATGACTGTAACAGTGAAACACGAAGAACATGTAGAAAAAGTTGCACATCTTTTTGTTGGATGTAATATACTAATGGCAGAGGGCCTGTATAATGAAAGCCATAATAAGAATGTGGTAAAACTATTCCACTGGCGATTATGCAAGCATTACAACACTGAAGTAGCTGAGAAGTACTGGAAACATGAGCCATAAAGCATTACAGAGAATGATGACATTTATATCACATGAAATCACCAATTACCAAAAGTTAAAAAATAAATAAATAAATATAAGAAAACCAGATAGTCAATGAAAAGACAAAAATAGTATTCATAACTGAAATTGCTACACTCACTGATTATAGTGTCTTACATACAGAGAGACACAAAGTCATAAAATACCAGGATCTGCAGGCAGGAATGATGGCAAAGTAGGAGGAGGATATCCAGGCAGTTCCAACAGTAGCAGGAGCATTGGGTCTCATAAAAAAAAGAATTTACAATCGTAACCACTATATGTAAACTCGGTACGAATTGCAGGAGTCAATTCTGGGCACACTGCAGGTGCTGAGAAGAGCACTTTTGGCTAATGTCAAAGACTGAAACAATATTAATTACATGAAATTTAAAATCACACAGCCTTAGAAATGGGGTTCATTCCCATCATAGTATTAGAACCCAAAAGACTTGGAGAAATTAAACTGGACTTTAAATGGTTGCTATCAATGGTATTGACTTTAACTGAAGAAGCAGAGGTTCAATATGCAGCTTAAAGAGGAAAGGCAACTACTTGCATCTGCTTTCCATATACAGCTTTGTTTATTATGTTACTATATGTTCACTGCCTACAATAATTTCTAAAATTGATTCAGCTAATTCATTCTTGTTCACTCTTCAGAAACAATTCACGTTGCAGTGCTCGACACCTAAAGGAATTATACGAATACCTATGATCGCTTACATACATTGTATGTGGCCATTTTTATGTTTTATGACGACAGAAGGGCAGTTTGTTTTAGAAGTTTACAAAGCTGAACAGTGCTGTCTGTAACAGTAATGTTACTTATTTGCTCCTACAAAATTACAAAGGAGTCTATCAAAGCAGACTATTTACATGGCTATTTATACTTAAAAAAATGCTGACTTAGTTAAAGTGGCATAATGAGTTTAAGACTTGTATCTACCCAGAATAATTCAAGATACAATAATAAAATTATCATCAAATAATGGAAGGTGATACAGCGGGACACACTTTCAAGTTTTTATTAAAAAAAATAAGTACTCAGCAAGAAGAATTTACAAAATAAAATACTAGCGAAAATATTTATTTTAATCATTAAACTGTCTTTCGACTTTTCCCGGTTAGGGGTCGCCATAGCGGAACTCCGGTCCGCTAATGATCGGCAGTAGATTTTTACGTGCTGGCTTGCCGGGCCTAACGCACAACCTTCAACGAAGGAATGCCCATTCACGCATGTCGACACACAGAAGACACTCTGAGAATCGAACGTGCAACGTCTAACTGTGAGGCGACAACACTACCGCAGCACAACCACCGCAGTATATTTCTGCCCCTTAAATCAGATGCAATACCTTATGGTAAAGAATCTGCATCAAAAAAACACACAAGCCGTTTGCCAAATTTTTAATGTCATTTCTTAACTTGCACACCTGCTAAACCACTTTACACTATATTTTCTAATGCTTTTAAAAATCACAGTTGTATACTCCGATTGGAATAAATTTAAAATATTTATTAACAATTCTTTGTAATTTTTTTCCCATACTATTTTTATAAAATCTAAAAACTCCAAACGAAAACAAACTGAATAAAAAAAGTCTGAAAGGATGGCAAAACAGAAAAATAAATCCCACAAAATTTGTTAGCGCTTTTGTACAACCAGTAACATGTACTTCATCAGACAAAAAAAATCCCCAAAAAAGTCCTTTAAATAATCATGATCGTAATTAAACCTAACTCTTAAGACCATAATAATGTATATAGAAAGATCAGCAAAAATTAATAGCTCAATATCATTCATTCTAAAACCAAATAAAAATATTTGTGTGTATAGAAATCCATATACATGTGCTCATATATAAAAATAATATATGTATGCATACATATATATATATATATATATCCCACACAAATATGTAAAAGAAAGAATTGTACATAACTATATACCAACCTACATATATCTGTTTTTATGAAAACATTATTACAATAAAAACATTGTTACACTAAAGAAAAACCCAGTGCTTAAGCAATCATCTTTCGAACACCTTTAACTTAAGTAAGCATTTAATAGAGCAAAATTCATTAAGTCCTGGGAAAACGTGGACATTGGTACGTAGTTGCCATAGCAACCCATGTTCTAGTTTCCATAGCAACTCACGTTCTTCCAATTTCAATTCCCAAGGGCCATCTCTAGTATTCCTATTAACTTGCTCAATGATGCAAATCTGTGTGTTAAAATACGCAAGAACCTTATTGACCCCCCCCCCATGCCCAAGTGTCAAAGGCCGAAAGTCTATTACTTATGCCTGTGCCAAATGGGTAGATACTACGATAAAAGCATTTTTAGTGACCGAACCTCAAATTTGTTAGGATGTTTGGGAGTTTTTTTTAGAAGGGATTAATAGATTGGAATTCAACCAAGATTATAATTTTTTAACAGCTGACATCAAGGACCTTTATACGGTTATACCCAAAAATGTAGGTCTCGAGTGGGTTCGAGCATTTTTGGCATTGATAGCCAAAATATTGATTTGACTGAAACACTTTTGGAACTTGTTTTAAGCAACAATTTCTTGTTATTTAATAAGGAATATTTTCTCCAAATGTCAGGCGTTACTATGGGCTCTTACTGTGGCAGTAGTTTCGCCAATTCCGTTACGGCATTTTGGAAACGGTTTTATTTGTTCAACAGCCAGTTATTTAAGGACAATATAGCCTGGTACACTCATTACCAGGATGACATGCTCTTCATTTGGAAAAGGGATTACAATTCAGCTGCTCAGTTTGCAGAAACAATAAAAGGGTTTACTACCTTTTTAGATTTCACATTCCAATTTGCTTCTGAAACCATTAATTTTTTTGGATGTTTTGTTATACAAGAATAGAATTAAGGGTAGATATTCAGCAAGGATGTATAGGAAGCCTACATACTCCAATTCCTTTTTGCATTTTCATAGTAACCATCCTTTCCATCAAAAGAGAGCTGTTATTCAAGGACAGTTAGGAAGGGCATCTAAAATGGTTTCTTCCAGAGAGAGATTTCCTCGATGATAGAGCAAAATCCCAAAAAGGGAAGGCATCTCTGATCAGTATTAGCAAAAAACTAAGGGCACTCATAAAATCGTCAAAGGCCAGCTTCGAGAGAAAAATTGCACAGGACACCAAGGATAATCACAAGACTTTCTTTAGTTATGTTAGGAACCTGGGTGGGAATTCCCAGATATGCTCAGAATTAGTCCAAAATGACAAAAAATACACCGAACCCACAGACATTGCCAACATCCTAGCTGACAGGTTCAGCGCAAACTTCTCCCACCAAAAGGGCAAATATCTATCCCAGCAGAGTGCTGCCCCCTGACATCTCAGATGCTCAGGTGGGAGCCGCCCTCTCCAAAGCAAAAAACACAGCATCAATGGGACCAGACAGCGTCCCAGGCTGCGTCCTACATGAACTCCAAGAAGTGCTAAACCCAAACATAAAACTACTGTTCAATCTCAGCCTTACTATAGGATATGTACCCAAAGAGTGGCGTACAGCAACAGTGGTCCCTCTCCACAAAGGTGGTGCCTCAACGGACCCTGGAAACTATCGCCCCATAAGCCTGACTAGCTTGGTCTGCAAAGCTATGGAAAGGATCATCATGGACCTCATAAATAAAGATACTGGGGACCTACAGACACTGGATCCTACCCAGTTCGGCTTTGTTAAGGGCAGATCCTGCCTCTTAAACCTGGTTGACTTCTTTGAAACAGTCACCAAGGCCATTGAGGAAGGGAAGGTGGTCCACAGAGCCTATCTGGACCTCGCAAAAGCCTTCGATACAATACCCCACTCTGGCATTATATATAAGCTCACCAGCTTAAATATAAACCCCTATGTCACTAGATGGGTTGCAAACTGGCTCAAGGACAGAACCCACATGGTTAGAATTGCTGGAGCCATGTCAGACTCCAAACCAGTTACAAGTGGCGTCCCACAAGGCTCAGTCCTGGGACCTCTCTTGTTTGGTATATATTTCTCAGAGGTACAGGCCAACACGGAAGGACTGTGGCTGACCAAGTTCGCAGATGACTGCAAACTGGACGCCACAATCGACTCTCCAGCCGACACAAGCATCCTCCAAAAGGGCCTCATAGAAACAGACAACTGGTGCCAGAGCCATGGCCTCAAGCTAAACGCCAAAAAGTGTATAGTCATCCCCTTTGGCAAAAACAAAGTGCCCACAAATTACCACATAGGTGGTAATCCATTAAGTACAGAAGAAGTAATTAGGGACCTGGGGACCCAAGTTGATAGCAATCTCTCATTTGACAACCACATGGCCAAAGTGGTTAGAAAAACATTTTATATAGCCCACCTAATCATGAAGGGATTCACATCTAGATTAGGGGAGGTCATCGTGCCTCTTTACTCATCCCTCATCAGGCCCATAATCGAGTACAATGCCCTTTTGGGATGTACCTTACCAAACACCTGCAGCAACTGGAAAGACCCCAAAAGTACCTCACCAAGAGGATCAAAGGGCTCAAACAGATGCCATATGCTGCCCGGTTAAAAAACTCCAGCTCTACTCAGTGGCATACCGCCTGCTCAGAGGTGACCTGTGCCTGACGTATAAGGCCATGTCCAACCCGGAATTAAGGGACATGCTGCACCTCAAAAAATACAAATCCCATCGAGCCACACGCTCGAGAGACTTGAACCTCAGCACTGAAATAAATAGGACATGCTGGAGGGACAGATTCATAACCCAGAGGCTCCCTTCACTATGGAATAAAATCCCAGTCCAGGTTAGGCAGAGTCCCTCATTGATTCTCTTCAAGAGGAGTCTTGATGACTGGATGGGAGATCATAGGTTTACCCCGGGTATCACTTCTGTGTCACTGTTAGACAGAGGCACAGTATACTAACCTCGAAAAAGGGCATAGCAAAATTAATTTAAAATGGGTGGTGAAAGCCAAACATACTCTGGCTAGGCTTATAAATGCCCTAGGGCAGATAGCCTAGTATGAACCTATGTAATAATTTAAAAAGTATGTTTTTAAAGAGGGCATAAAGGTCCTTGATGTCAGCTGTTAAAAAATTATAATCTTGGTTGAATGCTAAACTATTAATCCCTTCTAAAAAAAACTCCCTTATTGAGCAACTAAGACTTGAAGTTAGTAGGAAAAGAGCCACAGGTCATTCGAGACCCATTTTGTGGAAAGGACATCAACATGATGTGCACGTAGATGGGTTTCAACATCCCTTTCAAAGAGATAGTAAAGTAACAGAAGTCAGACATGACAATTTTAATGCTAGCTTTTTGACCCAATATACCATTGAAGCAGATAGTTTACTTAACATTTTGGTGAAGAATTGGACATTTATTATAGAAGATAGTTCCATAATAAATATACTGGGTAATAGGCCATTGATTACATACAAAAGGGGCCCTAACTTGAAGGCACTTTTGCAGGCTCCCCTTAGATTACAGGGTAATTCCCGGGGGATGCAGAAATGTGGCCAGTCATTATTGTAGATAAATCAAAATAGGAAAAGATTGTTGTATTAATCGTATTACTTACACCATTAAGGGAAGATTCAATTGTGATTCCCAGGAGTAGTATCACTCGCTTTATGCCGGCAATGTACGAGTTTTATATGTAATACTGAGAGTGTGTTTAAACAGAGGGGTTTATGAACATCAATATAATGTTAATAGGAAAATCTGTAACAATGATTTAGCCAAACATATAAATGAATTTCCCACACACAGCTTTGAGTTTACTATCATTGAGCAAGTTAATAGGAAAAATAGAGGTGGCCCTTGGGAATTGAAATTGGAAGAACATGAGTTGTTAAGGCAACTACGTACCAATGCCCACATTTTCCCGGGACTTAATGAATTTTGTTCTATTAAATGCCTACAGGACTTAAATGAATTTTGTTCTATTAAATGCCTACTTAAGTTAAAGGCATTAGAAAGATGATTGCTTAAGCACTGGGGTTATTTTACTGTAACAATGTTTTTATTGTAATAATGTTTTCATAAAAACAGATATATGTAGGTTGGTACATAGTTATGCACAATTTTTTTCTTTTACATATTTCTGTGTGTGTCTGTATATACAGATATATATATATATATATATATATATATATATATATATATATACACACACACATACATACATACATACACACACACACATTTTTATATATGAGCATACTTGTGTCTTTCAGCTTTTCCCGGTTAGGGGTCGCCACAGCGGAACTCCGGTCCGCTAATGATTAGCAGTTGATTTTTACGTACCGGCTTGCCAGGCCTGACGCACAACCTTCAACGAAGGTACGCCCATTCACGCATGTCTCCACACAAGTATAGATATATATATATATATATATATATATATATATATATATAGATTTATACATATATTTATATATTATATATGTATATTTTTATTTGGTTTTACAATGAATGATATTGAGCTATTAAACTTTTGCTGGTCTTTTTATATACATTATTATGGTCTTGTATATCAAATGCATACAACTTTAAGAGTTAATTAGGTTTAATTACAATAATAAGCATGCTTATTTAAAGGAAGTTTATTTGTTTTTTTTTTTTTGTCTGATGAAGTACATGTTACTGGTTGTACGAAAGCGCTAACAAATACATTTTGTGGGATTTATTATTCTGTTTTGCCATACTTTTGGACTATTTTTATAAAATGTTCATAGCATTAAACTCAATGAAGACTATTTTGCCTGGCCATTAATTAACAATCATAATATTTTTGTTTAAGGAAATATTATAACTTTACCTGACATTCTCTTGCTTAATTATCTCACTGCTGCCAACTTTTTACAAAAGAATTAACATTTATATTATGAAATTTGTCAGCATTATTAACTAAAATTTACACTATTACACAGATCACTTTCAATATAACTGTTAGGAATACTCCATTTAACAAAAATAAATAATGCTCACCTTCTCAAGTTAAAGCAAATGTTATCTCAAAAAATATATCAAATTATAAAGTTTATTTTGAAATTGATATACAAAAAGCTCTGATAAACATCTTACTAACACCAGAACTTGAATTAACTTTTGGGATTGTGTTATGAACTACATTACCTTTCATAAAAAAAAAAAATTATCTCCAATGATTTGCTTCAGTGCTTACCTTACCCTAAAATAAAAAGAACCTCATTTTAAACCATTTTTCCTTTATCTCGGTATGCTGCAAATCAAAATGCACATATCAAACACCTGGTCAAATATGTGGCCATTTATAAGATAAACGTTTATGATAACCTACCTTAAGGTTAGGTGATCCTGGGGTCTAACCAGGACACAATTAGCAAAGGCAACTTAAAAATACTAAAGCAGTAGCTGCAGTTATTTACTCATTTTCAGCAGAGGCCCAGGAAGAAAAGCTCCAAAAAGAAATTTAACAATAATCATATTTAAAACAGTAGCATTCCAAGTAACTACAGTACTTTAAACGCAGGCAGAGAAAAAGTTAAGCCATATAGGTTTCTAGCCTACATGAGACAGTGGCTTAATTTAGACCATAGATCAGTAGTAATGTACCTAATACATCCAGTGATTTCACATAGGGAGTAAACACTTTCCTTGTACAGTATTACCAATGTAAGGAGTAAAAAGATGAGGGCTTAGACTGAACAGTGGTAAAGAGAAATATACGTAAGAAAGTGAGAAGAGGGGGGAGCCAGGACTTTTGGTGTCAATTCATGCTAGTAATTAGGAGGAGGGAACAGAAAGCTGGAAGACAGATCAAAATCAAACATATTACCTGGTAGAGTTATATGGGAGACAGAGTATATACAGCCTGGGTTTGTGCAGGAGGCTATCCAGTTGTTGAGGAGGTGTTCCTTAAGTAGATGTTTAAATTTAGTTGTATTGATGCAATTATGGATTGAGGTAGGGCATTCCAAAATTTAGACACGTGATTAGAAAAGCCGTTGTTATATTTGGCAACTGTTAGCAGACCTTCGTTGGTGCATCTTAGTGTTTTAAAGCTAGAGAGGGACAACTACTTGGGTGGTTGAGTATGTTGTGTGCGAAGGTTAGTTAGTTATAGTTGATTAAGAAGTTCTAGCTATTTTAGAAGCTGCGATGTGTTGCAGTGCTGGCATAAGTGAGGTTTGAGGCAAATCTTGCCATTTTGTTGTAGCAGAACTCCCAATTTATTTAAAACTGTTTTTCTGAGGTTTATAAGTATAGGTGACTCAAAGGCAGGTGGAAAATAGACGGGTTCTGGATATGGCTTGTCTGGTGGGGTCATTTAGGAAATGTTTGATCCTATAGACTGAGCCTAGTTTGATAAGTAGCTTTTTGTTGGCTAGGGCTAGGTGTTTATCAATCCTCAGGTTGTTGTCAATGGTCACTCCAGAGAGATCTGTATGCTCTACTGGTTCTATTATAGTACTTCTAGAAGACAGGATGCTAGCTGTGTGTTTTGTTGCTATTAAAGAGCATGAGCTTAGTTTTAATTGGGTTGAGAACAAGTTGAGCGCCAGATAGGTAACTTCGAAGTCACTGAATGCTTTTTGGGTTGTTTGAAGGAGTGAAGAGATAGAGAATGCTGAGCAAATAAGAGGGAAATAGTCAGCATATTGAATAACTGTTGCATGTTGAGTGGCTGTGGATAATTTATTTGCGAGTATGGAGAATAGCAGTGGACCAAGTACTGATCCTTGGAGTACACAAACTGAGACAAGCAGGAGGGATAATTCATTATTCCATTTAACTGCTTGTTGGTGGTCTGATAAATAGTAAAGAAAGCATAACAGGATGGATTTAAGACCGATTTAGGGAGGCTAGTTTGTTGAGAAGTGTCTAGTGGGAAACTGTGTCAAAAGCTTTTGACATATCCAGAAAGATAAAGGAAAAATGGTGACCATTATTTCTGAACTGGTTAACTGAATTTGTTAAGTTAACAAGAGCTGTAGTGGTGCTATGTTTAGGCCTAAACTCATGTTGGGAAAGGGGTAGCAGGTTATCATGTAGTGGATATTGTAGTAGTTGTGTGTGAACACATTTTTCAAGGATCTTAGCAAAAGGAGGGAGAATAGCTATGGGTCTATAGTTGCCGAGTACAGTGGACACCCCACCTTTGTATAGTGGGATTATAGGAGGGGTTTTCCACAGTTTTGGGATGTATGATTCGTTAATGGACTGGTAAATAAGGATAGAAACTGAGAAAGAAATCACTTCTGAAGCAATTTCAGTCACTGGGAAACTGATCTGTAGCGAGGGTTGAGAGTTTAAGTTTAGAAAGAAGTCTTTTTTTATAGTGCTGGTTTGTATAAGCTTAACTGAGTAGAAGTTGAGCAAATCTAAAAGTATGAGTATGCAATGCTAGAGGGGTATTAATGTTGTTTACAAATGACAGAATAGAGTTGATAACGTAGGAGTTGAACTGTGAAGCAATACTACCAGTGGCATTCGTACAGGCTGGAGCAGGGGTTGTCGTGTGTCCAGGCTTCAGCAGGCAGTTAATGGCATGCCAGAATTTCTGCGGGTTATTCTGATGCTTAATTTGAGTGATAGTGTAGTATACTTCCATTACGTTTAATTTGTTTTTTAGCTACAGAACGGAGTTGTCAATAGTTGTGTAGTGATGTTTCATTTTTTTGTGTCATGGTAATGATGCCAAACTCTATCTCATTGTTTAAGGTGTTTTTGGTTTACTTTGTGAACCAAGGAGTAGGTGTGGAATTAGTACGAATCTTTCTGAGGGAAACTGGCTGATTTAGGATACTGATAAATTTATCATTAAAGTATTAGACAACCATGTCGACATGGAGGTGTTAAGAGTGCAGACCAGTCACATTTTTTCCAAAAGAGTTTTAAATACTTCAGGTGAGAATTTTCTTTTACTGCGTATGTATTTATAAGTAACATTTTTGGGAGGATGAATACACTGTTGAATTAGGTAGGCAAGTCTGTGATCGCATAGACTGTCTGGAAGGCAGCCGGGTTATAGTAGTAGGAATGCTGTGCAGATCTACATTATATATTATATATATATATCTATCTATATATATATATATATATATATATATATATATATATATATATATATATATATATATACACACACACATATATATAATATACATATAAAATCTATATCTACACATCTATATATCTATTTATATATGTGCGTGTGTGTGCATATATATATATATATATATATATATATATATATATATATATATATATATATACACATACATACATACATACACACACACACACATTGCTAAAGCAAAAAAGAAGAAACGAACACTGTGTGTATTAAGTATTTAGAGCTTTCGGTCTTAATTGATGAATAGAACTTCTTCAGAATCTAAGAATCAAAAGGTTACATTCATTAATATCCTAGCCGAAAACAAGACAGAAAAATCTAACAAACCAATGAATTAATCGTGCTCATGAAATTCAGTAAGATGCAACTACACCAGGCAATGAAAAAAATGGCAAACAGCCAACCCAATGGTGAAGGGCAAGTGCGGTGGCTAATGGATTAAGCTCCAAGAGAAGTGGGAACAAACAGACATATCATATGTACCCCACTAATGAATAAAAACTGTAATAACCAATAATTAAGCCTCTTACGTAATCCCATAGATTATGCTACTAACAAAATGAAAACCAATACAAAACTTTTAAATGATTTTTTTATATAATGAACACTGGATAATCACGAAACCTGTACATCAACAGATGATGTAAACAAAGGAGAACCTTGTTAAAAACTGGAAAAAAACATGAAATGAGCATTAGTGTTACCCTTCACCACTGCGTTGGCAGTTTGTCATTTTATTCATTGGCTGGTGTACCGGATTTACCTACTGGCTGCCGATGAGGTCATTTGTATTCTACACTTGTGTTACGGACTACATCTTTCTAAATGTTATGAGCATGAATAATTTGCTGGTTTGTTGTATTTTTATGATTTTTTTTTTTCAGCTAGGATATTAAATGAATGTAACCTTTTGATTCACTGATAACGCAGAAGTTCTATTCAACAATAAAGAACGAAAGCAGTAAATCTTACTACACTTCGTGTTAATTTCTTTTTTAGCCTTAGAAGTTTATTGGTATACTTTATTTTTCATCGTAATTTTGCAGTTTTTTCAACACACAAATTTTATATATATATATATATATATATATATATATATATATATATATAGAAGCCCTTCATTTGTTCGAACTTTCAAATGTTCGAAGCTCATAATTTGTTCAAAGCTTCAAATGTTCGAAGCTCATATGGGCAACAACATATGAGCAAACGTTTGAAAGGCCAACAAATGATAGCGGAGATCCAGCTACAGTGCGGGACTGGGAGATAACACTTTCCTGCAATGTAGTGCAAACTAGGAGTGAGAATATTTAAGTTGCAGGGGGTGTGGGGGTGCAGGGGGGGCTTGCCCCCCTGCATAACACAGTTTTATTGTGTTTACAGGTAGATAAATGGTGCTATTTCAGGATGTTGGTCTTTCGATCATATAGTGTTGGCCATATCAAAGTCGGCATTCTGAATGGTCGGCATTCTGAAGTAGACCCTGACAGACAGACAGACAGACACACACGCCAATAAAACCGACAAGCTGCAAAAGGAAGAAAGAACTACACTGGCAAAAAAAACATCGACAGCTATATGAAAAAACACCAGAACCAGTAAATGAGCACGCTTTCGTTCTTTTAATATG